>NW_008824806.1:684600-693716 GCF_000699105.1 Pygoscelis adeliae | reverse complement strand
TGCTGAACGTCTTCTCACATTCATTACGACAATTTAACAGGGAAGTCATCCTCGCTCGGGCCTCTGAGGCCCTGTGCGTTTCTACAAACGCTATGTATTAACACTTGCCAGAGGTTTAATTACCAAGCGCACGTCGAGCCCCTCTCTGGTATAAATGACAGCTGAATATCCTCCTTTAGGATGTGAAAAGTGCTATTGCCAAAAAACTTTAGGGTGCATGACCAAACATGGACACCTCGGCTGCCATGAGGCTGCAGCTCACTGGGGCTGTTGGCATAACTTTGCAAGTGCGACAAAACCAAAAATGAACACTAAAAATACAGTCTGAGCTTTAATTAGCAAGGAAAAAAAGCGCTTCAGACAATGGTGGTATATTCTCTATCTTTTGCGCAGCCCAGAAAATAATAAAGGCAATTTAAGAAAGACAGCGGAGCTGCAGCCTGTTGGAGCTCATGGTGCAGAACTCATGGCAAACACGTGCAGTGATGTGACAACACGTATACCGTAGTCAGCAAGTGGGGCATAACAAGCAATGAGTCACATCCAGCCCCAACTGTATGCTAATGGTTTTCTTAAGAAAAGCTCTCCCTTAGAAGAGGTTACTGCTACAGGAAGGACAAGCAGCTTCAGAAGCTAAAAACACTGTCACCATGGAACTTTTGCATTTTGTAGAGAAATGTAATTATCTGAATAGCTTCCTCATTCATTTTCAGTTACAGGAAACGTATCTACTGAAATCAGTTTGCCTATTAAACTACCAGCCATGCCTATGTACTATACCTGCCACCTGGCCACAAGAGCCATAACAGCATTCGAAGTATTTCCTTCTAAGGTCAACGGCTTATTGCTGATCTTACAATTTTACAGTAATTGTAAAAATGCTCCAGCATTGCTTCTGTCCTCCATACACCTCTGAAGCACCAAATTGTTGCAGCTATTGGCAGAACTTCTGAACAGCATCTCTGAATCAGATGGGAAGAGGGTAAAATTTTGTCACGCCCATGACAGTCCCCATGAACGTTGAATCATGTCATTGAAGTGATGAAAACAAACTCACCTCGTTGACAAGTGTGAACCTGGGCTGCTGTATGAAATGCAGGTAAATAGAGGGCATCTATGCCAGGACTATTTCTACTTCTTTTTGTGAATATTAAGTTTAAAATATCCTGGAAAAATACTTCTACATCTGCAACAACAATAAAATATATTTGCTAGGTATCTTGATATTAATTTATAGCAGCAGGGTTCTCTTAAGACCATCACAAAAATACAAAGTAAATTATTTTAAAATATGTTTAAGTCTATGTCATATGTCTAGGAGAGTGAATGCCTTCAAAATATATCTGCCAGCCTATTTGGATAAATGAAGGGAATTCTCTTCTATCAGCCATTCTGGACATCTTGAAATAGGTTTTGTTTCTTCTCAAAGCTGAGTTGGGGAGGAGTCCAGGGAAACTGATTTTGGATTATTTGGCAGAAACTAGAGTTCTCTGCGTACTTGAGGGTTCTGTCCACCAGAACTGATTTACCAAATACTTTGTCCTTTTTCTTGTCTCCAGTGTCTTCACACTACCAGAAAGCATCACCATATGGAGGTTCTGTGTGCAAATATCTACCCAATATTATTTTCTGCAGACAATTCTGCATAGAAGGATAATGTCTGGATGGTGATGATCAATATAAACAAATCCTTATTGTTGCGCTGGATGAATCATTATCAACACAGCACTTTTCCCATGCACCCCCTTCCAAAGTCCCCATAGTACTTACCACGACTGCATTAAAATTTATGTAGTCCTATATTTTACTGCATAAAAGCTTGAATGGTGTTAAAATAGTAACTTCATTGCAGGGAAATTGGTGGCCATGAAGGTTAATGGCCCATACTGAAAGCCAATAAGAAGTTTCCTTCCTTAACGAAATGCTTGGTTTAGATCATATTTGTTATACTGTACTTATGCACTAGTCTACCAAGCAGATATTATAAAACAGACTCATCCATAAAGTACAACATACAGGAGCAACAGCCTGGTATTTTCAACCTGAATTCAGACTAACAAGGTCTCATTTCAGTGAAAACTAAAAAAAAAACCCACCAACAAAAAACCCTTCCTTTACCACCTGAACGAGAATACAGAAACTTTGTCCATCGTTCACACATTCAGCCACAAAAAGGAAATTAGAGACTGCAATGAGATCAAAGGATTTTACTGCTCAAGGTACCCAATGCTATTTTCTACAAGTTTACTATCACTCCTCCCCACCCCCCTTACTTAGTTATATACTACCCCTGATAGCTATGTCAAATTTTACGAGGAGCACTTCTGAAAGCTGGAAGAGCTTTCTCTGGAAAGAAGCCATCCGTTTGAGGTGTTCAACTCCTTCAAGACCTGAAATGCTTCCCAGTGTTTTTTCACTTCCCAGATGTATTGCAAGTTCCAAATATCTAAGCATAAAGTGACAGACTTGCAGAGTTGCAAGGGGACTTCTGTTTAGTGGCAAAGCATAGCCGAGAGGTAAGCCGTGCCAGTCAGATATAGGGGATCTGAACGAGGAGCGCTGCTGCTTTGGCTTATCTATGTTTTGCAATGCCAGTGTTCTATTTTTCATGTACGTGAAAGGTATCCACGACTTCAGACGCTTACGTTGTGGAGTGGATTTTCTTTAAATACAGATTGAATATGTAATACATCCTACCACAGAGCCAAGCTACACTAGAGAATATGAGAGATGTTCCTCAGCCTGCAATCATTTATATTTCAAGACAAGGGAAAACTGATAAAAAGCTGTTGAAAAAGAGGTAAATCCATCCTACGTCTGTGACCAGCTGAGATAACATCAGTACGTTGTCCAACATGAAGGTATTATCCAGTAACAGGGACCATGGCTTGCAGCTCAAAAATCAATCACTCTGAGGAGGACTGGTTAAGGAAATTAATACCAAAATTACCTGTGATTAGGAAATAC
Organism: Pygoscelis adeliae; assembly: GCF_000699105.1. NCBI lineage: Eukaryota > Metazoa > Chordata > Aves > Sphenisciformes > Spheniscidae > Pygoscelis > Pygoscelis adeliae. The sequence goes on along the minus strand of NW_008824806.1, from coordinate 690,749 downwards.
TGAAACATTGGGAGAATTCCCTAATAGAAATGTCATCGTAAAAGCCTCCTTGCTTCCTTTCTTGATGCTTCTAATCAAACACTCCTCTGTTTAAACAACTAGTGACAATTTCAGCCTGCTATGATAACGCCTAGCGCCAAGGCCTGAGGAGGAAAGCTGACCAGAGAATGAGCAGAAAGAACCAATTTTGGAGTTAAGAGTTTCCCTTTGTCACTACACTAAGAAGAAGGACAATGAATAGTACCACCCACTTTGGAGAGAGTGATTTTCATCAATAAATTTCAAAGCAGTTGCACAGAAATATAGGGCTGGAAGAAATGTCAGGAGATCATTTGGTCCATCCCATGCCACTAAGGTAGGGTGAATGCACCTAAGCTGCCTTGGCAAATGTTTGTCTAAAGTTTTCTTTAAAAAAAAAAAACAAACCTGTGCAAGCTACAAGGATTTCAGGGCTTCATAATTTGTATAGTGCTAAAGTTATCCTGGATTTCTTTTCTAAGTCTTCCCTACTGCAGTGTGAGACCCACCCCCCTTCTTTTTTGCCCCAACACTGGCTACATAGCCAACAAATGACTGTCACATTATTTATAGAAAAATTTTAAGCAAATATGTCCCATCTCAATCTCATCTTTTCTAAGCTAGAAAGTTTTTTTCAACCCTTACTCATATCCTTTATTTTCTAAACATCATAACTTTCTTCTTGCTAGCTCTTCCCAGTTTATTCACATTTCTTAAGTGTGGTGCCAAGGATGAACTCGGTACTTTCAAAATCTACTACTTTATAGAGTGATTAGGTCAGCAGCTCTGTTGCTCATGGCTAAAGAAAGCCACCAATGATATAATCCAAGTTGTCTGGAAAAGCAAGGTACTACAGCACATTACGTGCTTAGTGGTCTTGTCCACAAACAGATGTAGATTGAGAACTATGGCTCTAGGTGCTAACAAGGCAAATTAGTAACTTGCTTGAGGATCTCTCTGGTTATACAAGTTAGATGGGTCTGCAATTCTCTGAGCCCTCTCTTTTTTAAGTATATATCCTACGTTTGTCTCGGGACAATGATGTCCCTTTCCTAACTAGTTCTTTTGTGATTACCTTTGCTGAACCATTGCAGTCAGGAAAGCTGCCTCACCAGGAGGACAGCTTTCACCCAAAGAGCTACGGCAAAGCCAGGAGCAGGAACTCAAGTTAGTTGCAATCCCAATCCTTCAATCCCTTAGCCCACATTACCCAACAAAATTCACTTATAAGAATAATAACTCTTCATATTTTTGAATGTATATGTATTCTGTTGTTTCACACTTACTTTGTCTCTATTTTAACTAACTTTGATCAATTAACTTTTAATAACTTGCATAGTCCATCCAAGCAGTGCCAGAGAACTAGAGATCTCTGGCTTCCAAATAGAGCGCTGTAAATCGAAGACTTTCTTGAGCACTTGTTCGTGAGATGGGGCAGGCAGAAACCAGGCCAAACCCAGGGAGCAGAGCAAAGCTAAGAGCACAAAAGAGGCGTTGTTTGCAATGTAATAGGAAGTTATGATATTTGGAAAGATGGAAACATCAGACTTCAGTAGGTAAGGGAGGAGGTGCGCTGAGGCTTGGTGTTTGCAATGTTATACTAACACTATTGCCAGTCTCTCCCTCATGTCAAACCTGATGCATGGAAAAACGCCCAGGGGCCCCGGGAGGTGCCTCTTTCTAACAAGGGCTCTCTGAGGCCACTTGCCCAGCCAGAGAGCTCCGTCATGACTGCAGCTGGTGGGCGAGGGATGCAGAGGTATCCCCCTCAAACTGGTGAGAGAAGAAGATATTTCTTCTGCAGTGCTTGCACACTCACTGGTAATGACTCATACTGTACAAAGACTGGCATGGCAGTAAAAACTCAGGCATGCACTCATTGAACATCAGCTCCCTCTACTGTAAATACAACAGTATACGCTACCCTGCCACCCCACCACCTCCCAAAATGGTCAGTTTTGATAAAAGTAGTGCTCTGAAGCGCTGTGACTAAGATCACTGGAAAAATGCATCCTGCAGAACTGACAGACAGAAAGACAGCATGGATTTTTCTTTTCAGTTCTTGTGGTTATGATAATTGGGTTTTCAATCTTCTTGTATGCTGCAAATATCCATCTCTAGTTTGTCTCAAAACTAGAATAAATTTCATGATCTTAATCTAATATCTTACAAACAACTGTAGACTACAGTCTACAGAGCAGTCTGCTGCAGTAACTGCAGTTTTGCCTTTATTACTCACAATATTCATTTCTGACAGAAAATGTAATGGCGTGGACGCTAACCTCTGCTGATCGTTATTCTACTTACGATGTTTTGTCTCCCTGAAAAGGTTAAAAATCTGACAAGTCTCAATAGCTGATGGCTGTGCCCATCCATACTGAGGGCTATTCTTGGTTCCAGCAGAAATCAGAGACATTTGCAGCACAGTTCAGTAACACAGTCCCATTAACTGATAAGATTTACTCAAAAGTATGACTCAAAAGGACAGAAATTGCTGTTCAGTTCAGACTGAATTCAATTAATAGTTTAAGCCCAAAAAATACGAGAGGCTGGCTTTTTTTAGAGAAAGGGAAATATTTTTTTTGTTTTGAAATTGACCTTATTTTTTAATGTTAGACTAAACAAAAGCTTAATTTCAGATTAAACCAGTGCTCGTGGTTTTACTTGGCATGAAATCCAATTAAATGATCAAAGTATCAAAAGTCGGCCAAGAGATCAAGGAAGATGAGGACAGCAGAAAGGCTCTGAGACTTGCCCAAGAATGGATAGCCAGAGCCTGTAGTGAAATTTTAATGTAATGGAAAGCACAGACACTAGATCAGAAAGAATCCAGACACCTGGAGAAGTGATCAATAGCCTATCCATGAAAATGGCCCAGTTATTGGTTGTAAAAAAGGAGCAAGAAGAAGATGTTAAAGTCATAAGACAGGGATGGAGAGCTGAGTGTTGAGATTCTAATTTGTTTTAATGTTGAAGCACAGAGGCAAGGAAGAAGATGAAAGAGAGAGAAGGGATGAAAATATGATCAAGAAAAGTCGGCTCAGAGGACAAGGAATCATCAAGGGCATGAGCTGAAAGCACTGGAATTATTGAGCTAGCAACTATCTCCAAGTAAGGAACCTGAGAGATGGTCTGAGCTGCCCTAGGCAGCAGGAGAAAGGGAAGCGAGGCCAGGACACCAGTGTGCCCCGCACACATGGGTTGGAGAGATTTCAGAATCCCCCGCTTCTTAAGAGTATCCTATATGCTGCTGTTCAGAGGGTCACATCTCATCCTTAGCTGTGGGCCCTCTAGAGTCCCTGAAGGCAGATAATGAGAGAAAAGGGATGAAAAGCAGAAAGTGAGTTTGATCAATTTAATGTTGACTTTGTACCGTGCCTTTGATAGGAACAGAATAGTCAAAGCAAATAAAGCTGCTTTGAAATAGGAATTGACAGGACAAAATACAGCACGTGCATGAGAGGAACTTCATCAGAATTATGCCACAACTCATTAATCTGTATCACAGTAATAATGATAACTTTAAAGGCAACACTAGTATTTCAAAGCAGAAGGTCTTCTGGATCTCTAGCAACTCACTGCAAACCCTTTACAGCTAATCAGTATCATTGCTTCAAAAGAAATTAAACTGTCTCCACCCAGTAACTCTAGTGGCATTTGATCTACAATTGGCTTGAAGTTAAAAATTAATTACCCTTCCAACATATTGATTACATGACTATAAACATAAAAGCAGCAGCCCAGAACAATGTACACTGACCCTCTGTTGAAACAGCATGTTTGTTTTCAAAAGGAAGCTAATTAAGACAAGTTCCCTAGAAGAGCAAGACAGCAGTAAAACTAAAACCAACAGTGCCACCTAGTGCCATCACTGTGTTCAAAGAGTACCATACAGAATCACTCACATCATTCTTTATTTCAGCTATTTCCTAATGCTAACGAAAAATGACTGATAAATTACTATCACAGTCCATATGCCTGAAGTCCCAATTCTTACTGTCGGGGAATACATGACTTCCAGACAAAGAAAGTCTTACATCATATTTATGTTTGTATAATTAATAAAACTACAAAGATAAATCTACTTGATTAGCAGATTTAACTACTAACTGTGAATTAACTGAAATAAATAAAAGTTCTACACTGACAGTAATTCTCAGGTTTCTAAACTGTTCTGTTTCAAAACAGCTACACTGGAACATCTCTTTGTTGTCTTTAGATGGTACCTTTATAACATGCACTAAAATATATTAGATAACAATCTCCGGGTATCTTTCATGGCTTTTTATCAGATGTATATGTATACACACCAGTGAGCAAAAATAGAAAGCAAAAAAGGAAAGTACCATTTTATTTTTTGTAGTGTAGTATCTGTTTAGGATCTGCTAAATATACGCCTTGCTAATGGACACGGATCATTTTTATCAGAAAAATGTAAGCCATTAACCTTTTTCTGCCCATATGTCACTGACAAAGCATGTAGGGCTTGCTTCGAAACCCTCTTCCCTAGAAGAGCCAGGGTCCAACCCACATAAGGAGCCCCCGCAGAAGTCACGATTCCACAGAATTGCTCTCCCATTTTGTTGCCACCCAATTTTATGCTTCTCTCTGGCTGCTTTAATGTCCCCTATTATTAAATGTTCCCTTTCAGGAACACTGAATACTGACTTGGCTTCCTTTTTCCAAAACCCTGTAGAGTGCTCCCACTGCATCTAGCATCATACTTGATGCTACACTAGATTAATGTACATTCAATGGCCCTCTACACTAGATTAATGTACATTCATTGTCAGCTCTTAACACAGATTGCCTTAAACTACAAAAGGGAGCCTAAAATAAAGGCTGTATATCCTGCAGCAGGAAAAGATTACAATCTCTATGCCAATTGCCTCAGATTCCTTTCTACCCCAAGGACTCATATTTCACTGGGGTTTTTTGCATCCGTAGCCTGGTATCACTAATCTTTAATCCATACGAAATAGTGTCAGGCACATCTCAGATGACATTGGGCAAGTCAAGCATGTATCCTTCAGATTTTGCAGCTTAGTCAAGACTGAAATTCCTCTCTGCCTTCTTCATCAGCTCCTCCCCTGACATCAGGGGAACTAGTCCATTGACGTCCACTGAAATCACTTCACTATTTGTTTTGGTTTCCCTTTTGTTTTGTTTTGCTTGGCTAACAGAAATTCATGTAAATGTTAAAACATAAAACAAAAACCTCGGGCTGATATAGATCTGTCTGGTTTTAGTCTGCTCCCCTCCACCTCGCGCCATGGTCAGGAGCAGGCCCTCACCACCGTCCCTCCCAGCCTCGGCCATTTGCAGGGCTGGTCGCCAGCAGGTGACCCCACCAGGTCCTTCACCGCACACACGACAAAACCCCAACTTTGCCAAGTTTAGAGGGCTGCAACAGACTTTTATGACTAGATGGAGGGTTTATTAACAGCCAATTTGAAAAATCCTTCCCTGGAATATAGCTCACGACAAGAGGCAGGCTGTATTGCACGGAAACTCTGAAGGGCAATATGCTGGAAGGAAAAAACATGACATGGGATCTGCTTCCCTCTCCTCCCCACCCTCCCATTTTCCCACTCCTTTCCGAGGTCTTCTCTTTCTTCCCTGACTTGCAGGAGAAGTCCCAGCACACAAGGCAGGGAGCAATGGTGGCAGCAGCAACCTGATGTGACTCAGAACAAGGAAGACTGTGACTAAAAGGAATGTAAAGCCAAATCCAGAAACAAGTAAGTAGCAATGAAGAGCTAAAAACTACCAGAAATGAACACATACAGGTCCAACCATTACGTGGTACACAAGGGAACAGCCAGAAAACAACATCCAGCGCTGTGCGAGGACACAGGTCACATGAGGAAGCTGGACTCAGTTACAGCAGGTCTGCAAATAAGCTCAACTAGGTTTAGAAACAGCTTTTCATGTCATCATGTCAGCAAGCAACATACGAAAACGGTGGTCCACCTCTGTCACACCACCTTCTGCCTATTATCATTCCTTCTAGGTCTTTCATAGGTTATCAAAGTCTCACATCCTGCCACCATTAGATTTTCAAGAAAACTCTTTGTCTTCTCCTGTGTTGCACTTGAAACATCTATAAAGGCTCCTTGCTGCTCTCCTTT
>NW_008824806.1:678287-684590 GCF_000699105.1 Pygoscelis adeliae | reverse complement strand
TCCCTAAAAATTACTTTTGCCTTGAGGACCACAAAAATTTGAAAAATAGTAATGAGAAGAGACCCCTCTCCATCACACTAGATGGTGTTACCTTACATATCTGGATATCCCACTTCTGTTTGTATCTCTTCGTCACCTCATCCTACTCATCACAACAGGGATAAGACTCCTTTTTTTGCTGTACATCCTGATCCAACATGAGAGACTAAAACCAGAAGTTCAAAATCTTCTGGTGAGGAAGTGGAGTACAGTATTTGCACTAACTTTCCACAGATTGCAAAAGCCTGAGCTTACCATCTGGAAAGAAAGTACATGAGGCTTTCTGTCAGACTAATGATCCGTATCAGTCAGGGATATCATTAAAACAGCAGCAACAGGAGTTAAAACAGGCACAGACACATAGCAAATGCAAGTCTCTAAAAATTATGAAACTGGTTAAAGCACATGTGGAATAAAACTTTGTTCCCTTTCCAGGACCAAAAGCATTTTCTTTGGTTCAAAATAGTACATCTAGATATTGAAATTCTTTAGTGAGTTATTAACTACTACCAAAATACAGTTCTGGTTTTAAAATTTTCCACTCCCAATTAGTTCACACAAAATGCTTGCTAAAGGGCCACAAAGAGGAAAATGGCAGCATTTTTTTCAGAGTAAGAATATTGTTTTATTCCTCTGTGTATTTCTTGAACATGGAGAAATGAAAGTAGTATAATCTGACCTTTAATTTTTGTGTTACTTTTGTTCTGAGTTGTTATGGGGGGGGGTGCATTATGGTGGGATATATTTCCTCTGGTTTTGCATTAGACTTTTGTCAGTTGTCTTTCATGCCAGTTGAGGGAGAATTTGACAAACTATCCCTACATCCCAATTTAGTGCAACAAAAAAACCCCATTTTTTTTCCCTTTTCACAAACTTCTCAGGAATAGACAGAATTATTAACCTAATCAAAATCCCATTCCCATAATCAATAATGGAAATGCTTGGGGGAGGGGGCAGGAATTCTTCCTTGTAAACCATTGAATAAAGGGGTGTCAATATGAAGCTGATCACAGCTGAGTACAAAACAAGCATGAAAGACAACGATGGGTAATTCCTGCACTGAGCTTTGTTATGCTTCTGATACTAAATTTTGCTCCTTGCAACAGACCTCTGTACCATTATATGACCCACTCAAGTGTAAAATTGAGGCCTCAAAATAAGAAAATGTCTTTTTTTTTTAAGTCAAACAAGATAAGTGCTATCTTGAGACAATGTATAGACATGTAAAACTTGGCATTCCCTCCCACAGACACACTGCCCATTTGTCTGTAACCTCCTCCCTTGATTCAGAATCATTTAATCTTAGCTGAAAAGGCCCATGGTCATCATCAGCTTCAGAATCCAGGTGGGTGAAATCCTGGCTCTCTTGTAGTCAGAGACCTACTAATTTCTAGAGCACCAGAAAATTGAGAACAATTCAATTATTACAGTCATATATAGGACTACTTTTGCTAAAGGAGAATGGTAAGATAAATTCCCCAGTTTCTTTTACATCTAAGGTGGTTTCACTGCATCCCTGTGCAGAGATAAGAAATGACAGATCTCCGAAGGAAGCAGATCTTGGGCTCTAAGGCCACAGGTGAGTTCTGCAGGACAGGGTTTACATGACTGCTATAAGCAAATTGCACCACCATCTGTGCCAGTCTTCCATTAAACAGTGCAGAATAAATAAAAAAAAAAAAACTTAAAAACTCTTTTAAGATTAATGTGATTTTATCAATACACAACATGGCAACTGTTTCAAAAGTAGATGACTGAAGTTACGTTTCCACATCAACATTCAGACACTGTCCTAATTTTCACAAGTATTTAGCAGTCAGGACTTTTACTGAGGTCAGAAGCAAGCATACTCAAGTACTAATTTTGTGCATCATTCAGGGGCCAATCAAAAACAAAATTACATTGCTTTACTTCAAAATCCTATCTCCTCTTTCTACTATTTCTTCTAATAGGTGACACAAGATCAAAAATTAAGGACCACCACACCACTGTGGGTGCATGAAGTACCACTGTCTCTGAGGATTTTTCTCTGCACAGGCGCAGAAATTCTCAGCCCTTCAGTCACATCTGCTTGCATGGCTTACCTTTATTGAGATTTTATCTTCATAAGACATTCAGTTCTACAGAGAGTAAAAGAAAAAGGAATTTGGACTCCTCCAGTGAATCTCAGCTTCATCAAACAAATCAGCACATTTGCCATTTCCTGTTGAAAAATAAAATTGCCAAACAACGTCTCCTTTAAAAATGAAAGTAAATAAATCCAGCTAGAAGACTACACTTTCCTTTTTCAGAAAGGAATCACTGAAAATATAAACAGGAACCAGGCTCAGTGAGAGGGAAGGAAAGGAATTTTTGTGTTTTCTCATGGAGCTTTTCAAAATCAGGTGGCTGCACTATTCCTGTGAGTTAATGCTCTATTCCTGTAACAAGTTAATGGCTGGGGAGAGCAGTGCTCCAGCTCCTTTGCTTTCCTCAGTTTTATTTGCTTTCTCCTAGCACCATTGCTGCTTTCTCCTGGTCCTCCCTTTTCTTCCCAACCTATCCTAGTACAGAGCAAAAGCAAACAAATGATGTACACCAAAGGAGAGCTAGACTGGTTCAGGTTGGAGAAGTCTCCGAGCTGTTGTAAAGCACACAGCAGCTTATCTTAAAGGCCCTCTTCAGCCATTATGGGGTGCAGAACCCTTGCACTTTGATTCTCCCTGCTTCCTAATCCCCAGCCTGTCCTCTCCCTTTGTTAATCCTAATCCTGCTCTATCTCTGTATTATCAATAGCTACTGATACAGTATTCCTGATGTCCAAGTAGGAGCTGCAATAAAGGCCATACAGAAATAGAGCCCTTGGTACAAAGTCCTTTGTGGAGAAGTGTGTGATTTCCCTGCCTGAATACAGGTTCCCTGAGGAGCACAGAGCAATGCTGAATTACAGGTGTAGACCTTTCTCCCTTCCCTTAGCCTTGTAACTTCAGATGTCTTTTGTGGTTTTCCCTTAGCCCTGGTCCCCCTTCCTTGGTCCATCACCTTCTTGCCCTTTGATCTTCTAACACTGAAAAGGGATTTGGCTGTCATAACACAGGCACCTGATATTTAGACAGCTGGGTCTGAACTAGCCACCTCATTACAGCCAATAATCTTACCCTAAGACAGACGTCTTAACTAGGTCAGATGAATCTCACCCTTGGAGTGCTTATTTCTCCCTGTTGATGAAATGGGAGCCAAGGGTCACCAGCTCAGACTCAGGTGTTTGTAAGTATCAAAAATACTCCCCAAATAATCCCATTTCAAATACTTTACTAAACCTTTTTACAGACCTTCTATTTGACCCTGGTCTTCCCTGTTTCATTAATACCCACTCTAACATCAGTAATTTCCCTGGTACTTCTTCTTCACTCCCTTTTAAAAGCCAGATCCCCTTCTGTACTCCATCCTCACTGGATCCAGCTCATTACATTCCAACTGTACTCTCTCTTCTTTGGTTCTTCCATGGGCCACTTCCATTCTCACTTGAGTTTCTCTCCATCAGTTGCTGAACAGGAAAAGGGCTCAGAGAATCATGCCATACAATGTCAGAGAGGATTACTTCAGGATCTTCCTTGCTACCTTCTTCCACAACACAGGCCCCAAGACTCCTTAAGTCCTTGCTGAACTGCAGAATATATATTTTAGAAAAAAATGGTCAATCTTTACTCTAAAATTGCTAGTGCCAATGTTGCCTTGGTTAAATTGTTCCAGTAGTCAACTACTCTGACAATTAATACTAAGTTTATTTATTAATACTAAGTTTATTTTTAGCCTGACTTTGTCCTATTTTATCTTCTGGCCATGAATCCTGTAATATCCTAATACATTAAAACATCCTATTAACAACTTTCTGATCTCCCAATAAGTACTCACAAACCTTTAAGCTTTTTGCTGATAAACTAACCAGATTGGATTGCTCACATTTTCCAGTCCCTGATTATTCTTTGAACCCTTTGTAAATCATAAAGGTTCTCCTTGAAACCCTCTAGCTGTACCTGTCTATAGCTAAATTTATCTTTGAAAAACAGGCTGTAAAATAGATATGATAACACTCTTCTTTCCAAAGCACTGTCACAGCACATGACTATGATATAATTTATTAATAAAATATTTAACACTGTAGCACAGACTAATGTTTAACTTAGCAACTTTTCCACAGACGCTGTAAACAATGCTAGAGAAAACTTTTCTAGTTGCCCTATTTTTCCTGAAAACTCCAGTGCTATAATTTAAACCCCTAAAATTGCTCAGTACTGGCAATCCATCATGCACTGTTAACTTCAAGAATACTTTCAGAATGCACTTTTACTATGCTGTTGTTCCTTACATTGCATCAGAATTAAATAAATTAGCATTGATAAAAGATATTCTGTAATGAAAGATGTTTTACAAGCAGTCACTAATCTTCTCCACTTGACAGTACTTTGTTTCACATTTCAGGAGGAAATCAGGATTCTTTCATCAGAGAATTTTGGATGAAGCACTTTTGCAAGTCTGACAACTTTATCAAACAATAGACTCAAGAAGTCAAAGGGCAGGTGAAGAAGAGAAGTTGGCAGGTAGAGACAACATTTTAAAAGCTAACGCTGTGGCTTTTAAGTAGTTAACATACTAAGATAGCAAAGATAAAACAAACATGTTAGGAGAAACCTACCGACACATACCCCATGTATGAAGATTACAGGCTTCAGAATCAGCAGAACATGAGATGTTTTGGCACCTCTGAAAATCTGTACAGAATTGGGACTATGTAAGCATTGCTCCTTCTGAAAGATAGCTTGGGACTGACTAGAACCAAAAGTAGATGTTTTAGTACGCAGCACTTCATCCTTATCATCTTCTTGTTGCCTTCAGCTCCTTGCAGATGCTGCTGCACTATTGCCCGTTGCCTTCAAAGACCTGCAACCTCCTTATCTCTGCTGCAGCAGGAGTAGCAGCCAACAAGACTTAGGTGTATTTCCTTCGATAGCCTTCCTCTAAAATGCTCAACACTTGCTCTTTTTCACCCTACTTTTGCACATTCCCATCCCTGAATAAAAATTCTGTATGACAAATAAATAATCCCACTCTTAGTTTTTATAACATGGTATCTGCTTCGAAGCACCTCAGTTTATGGGAGAACTAAATCTTGTAACCAGTAAACTACTGGCCTGCATTTTAAGATAAATCTAAGAAACAACATGGGTATCTAATTCCTAAAACATAGGTACATGTCAAAAGAAAGGCAAATGCAAGACTTTGAATTTGAATTACATAAGGCAAGATATATAGCTGACTATTCTTGGAGGGGACGGGGTGGAGAAAGAAGCCGAGAAAACTCCCAAGAATAGAAACAGAGTAGGAAGTCACAGAGCAAGCCTTGATAAGATCTGAATGCAATCCTAAGAGGAACCTAAAAAGAGCTTCTAGGGCAAACGTGGTAATAAAGGCCCCTAAAACTGACCAAAAAAATAAATTCTAAATATCAAATTTGTCATCTAAATACTTATGACATGCATATTTCCCATGAAAAACATAGAATATGATGCAAAATTAATAAAACTTGTAAAAATATTATGGTTGTGAAGCGTTAAGAATGTTGTGACAATCTTAAAAATGCCACAGTAAGACAGGCCTTGAACTTGATGAGCAAAGAAACCAAAGGACAGTAAATTCTAAGGTATCAACAAAAATCCTGACATAAGACAGACATTTTTCACAGTGAGAACAATCATTAACTGGAACAACTTCCCCAGGAAAGTGGTAGAGTCCCAATCACTGGAGGTGTTCAAGATGCAATTGGACAGGGCGCTAGATAATCTCACCTATGCTCCCTTTCCCATGAAAGGTTAGACCAGATGATCTTTAAAGGTCCCTTCCAACCTGGGCTGCTCTATGACTCTAAATGGAACGTTCACAGTAGGTGAAGGGCTACTGAGTAATTCTCTTGAATGTATTTTGTGGCCCAAAAGATCCAGAGTATTATCTAAGAAGGAAGCTCAGTCTTGGGTTTGCTCTACAGTTGCACTTTATTATAGTCTTCTTCCTGTCACAGCTTTCTTTCCCAACACTGTTGTAAGGATTTAACATTCCACTTCTCTAGAACAAACCTATTTGCTTTTGCCACTAAGGTTCTATAAGGTACAGAGAGCAAATTGCGAGGTTTGCAAACACCAACTCCCCCAAAATACGGAGGCAAACTGGCAGGCAATTCCCAAGGCCCTAAGATCTGATACATATTTGGGAATCTCAGGAACTGGAGTA
>NW_008824806.1:674176-678271 GCF_000699105.1 Pygoscelis adeliae | reverse complement strand
GCTAAGATTCATACCAACAGGTATCAGGATGCAGGGAGATGCTTCCCACAGGAAGGAGCAGGCAGCAGGGACCCAGCCCACCACACCTTTCTGGGCACTCCTCCTGTCCCACTGCCAGGAACACCATCTGAGCAGGGCTCAGAGCTTGGCCAGAGTCCACCTTTGTCCTAGGAAACAGAGTGTAGTACATCCTCCAGATTAAAAAAGTAGGCACCAAATATACCTCTCATCAATTTGTCCTCTGAAAAGATGCAATAGGTCAAATGTCAATCACCTGTCTTGAATAAGAAGAATGAAAATGTAACTTATTTTTTTCTGCATTGTTTATCTCAATCTTTGGGGCCAGTGCAGAAGGACAGAGGAAGTGTGCTGTGCTAACCCCTACGTCCCATTGCCTCCGCCCAGTCTTCAGGATGGCTTTAGCACAGAAACTGCACTTCTCTCAAACCATTTTGACAGCCCTGCAGGGACACCTTGCAGGAAGGATTGCTGTGCCCTTCCTCCCAGCACTACTCAAGGGCCAGGGGTCTGGCCCTACAGAGCCCATACAGAAAGAAGTGACAGAAGCAGTACAGCAAAATAGCAAGGTACTTGATTGGTAGCTCTATCGTGTCTGATTAGACTAAGTAGAACTCAATAGCTGATTTTTTTTTTTTTAATTCGTTTTTCTCTCATTGCATCTGTAAACCACACGCTGCTCAGACAGATCTGCTAGACCACGGTGAGCTTCATGTAGTGGGACTAGACATCTGCTAAGACATGAGCTAGCTACTTAGCAATAGGATGTTTTGCTGTTCTGTATGTGATTGTAGCACAAATTAACCTTTGATCAATGTGTAGAGACACTGGCACATGAAAAAGATTGCTAATGTGGGTGAATTTTATAGCATGAGATTGACTGGCTGGAAATTGGCTGTATTCAATTTAAAACAGCAAGTAAAGATGTATAACTTCAGACAAGACGCATATAAATTCCAAACTCAGGTATCACTGCTATTTCCCAAGTCACTTCTTAAGATCCTTAAGCCTCACATCCTGAAATTTGTTCTGCATCTTTAGGATTATTTTTAGTCCTCCTTTAAATTCCCTCTGAAATTTCCATATTCTTCCTTAAAAGACACACAAGCACTCCAAAACATTGAGTCACAAGGCAAGAATGGTACTTATTTCTGCGTGATTATTCATTTCCCATTAAGTCCTAAGGTCACAGTAAAGCACCTGCCAGGGTACTATGCGGAAGCTTCCCATTAGTATCTACGATGACTACACAGTCCTCCTCTGAATCATTCACTTCATCATGCTAATTTCAGCAAACTTCAAGAAAAAACCTGGTGTAAACATGGTACATCCAACAGATATATTAACTTATGAGAAAGCTGTTCATGTTTATCTGGTAAGATCTACCTTTTTGAACTAGCCTCTTAATACATTTTAAATAAAGCAACATCCTTGGCAACATCCCCTAGCTGGCAAATCCCAAGATGTGTTAAAAATTAACAGGAGCATTTCACAGATCTTCTCAGCTAGTTACTCTTAAGACTCCTGGTTGGAAGTTATAAAGTCCTGTTGCGTGAAACTGAATATTGCACAATGCTTTCCCCTGTTACAGACCATTACCTTTTATTATTGAGTCCAAATAATGTATGTGAGATGTTCCAAAACCAAACATCCTTTAGATATACCTTTTCTACTCTACACTTCACCACTCTGCATCTAGCAACGGCCTTATCAAACATTAGGTTTGGTTGTCCTTTATTTTTTCCTGACATGAATAAACTACTGTCCATTATCTTTACCCTCCAGGTATTTATACTCCTACAGGTATTTTAAATCTCTCTTCAACCTTCCTGAATCAGTCACGTTGTCCAACTTGCATGTTCATTATTTTGACTTTTTTTCATTTTCATCCTTTGTTCATATATTGATTTTCGGTGCCATTGTAATTTCCACATATCCAGTTGACTGTAACGACTTCTTGTCCAATATCACTTTCCTTCATTTCCATGCAACAGTCCTGTTAGGGCATCTAGAATGACAGTCTTGAAAAATTCGCCAGATATTGGCAATATTTTTCTATACTGCATGCGACAGCATTAATCATTGTGTACAAATACTCATGCAAGAAAGACAGATGTGGACGAACTCTATAGCATAACAAGATCCTTTGGCTAGAAGCTGGCTACATTCATACCACTAACCATGACCGACTTAGATGTATCTTGACACCTGTGATTTTCCAGTCAATGATCATCTTTCCCTTGTCCATCATAACTGGGGTGAAGTACACTGTGCTGGACATTAAGAAAATGTATTTTTTAAATGTTACCAAAGAGTTATCAATGGACATACAATTCGTCCACCATGCTTCCTTCAGTTGGAAGTAACGATAAAAAATTTATTCTTCCCAGACATTAGGAACAGACCATTAAGAAGTTCAACTTATTCTCTAGCAAGATCAGGTGGTCCATGGCACACCATATTTCATTTAATGAGTTAGAACTTTAATTTACAAATAATTAAGTTCTTATTCTTCTGAAAATTCTCTGACTTTGAAACAGCTAATGGCCACTCTGGCATAATACACCAGCCTTCTTACCTTTTCCATCCCGAAGAATGAAGTCTAACCATCTATTTCAACGTCATACAAGTCTCTACCCACTAACTTTGTTACACTAATCATACAATCTTTCTCAAGCTCCAAATTTTCCTACGTATTTGAGTTTCCTAACATTAATATGCAGTAAACTGAAAGAGGTACCCCTTACAAACAATGTAACATTTGCGTTTACTTCATAATGCTTTAGGGTTGTCCTTTTTTAGAATGTGGAATGAGGATATTTTATTTTGTTCTCTCAGCTGCCCTTGCTCTTGTATCATCCAGGAAACTGGCACCCATATTAATGAGATGAAGCCTACAGACACCCAATTTTATTCAGACTTTACCCGAGCGTTCCACAAAACCCAAACACTCTACTTGGCTAACACCAGTATTTCCCATGTTCTTTCTACTTCTGATAAGGAACAGGAAGGATTTCTCAAAAAGATCATCTGACTCCTCTTTTGGTTTCCTTTTTAGGCCTCTGCAGTTTTTCACCTTCTGCAGAATGGAGTCTGCGACTGTCTCACTGTTGCCAGAACAGATCATTATCAAAGCAGCTTCTCCTGCTTATCCGTTTTCCCAGCCTGACTTTGCCCCCAGAAGAAAACAAAACTTCCCACTGTCTACATGACCCTTGAAGAATAGTTCAACAATCCTCATTAGAATGAAGTCACTGAGGAGGATGACCATCTTCTGTGCCACGGCTGCCTGGAAGCGAGGAAGCATTCCCAGGAAGTGCCACGCGTACTGCCTTGTTCTCTCAGCGCTCCCTGGGCATCTGCCCCCGGGTCGCTGTTGGAAGAGGATACAGAATTTCACTGGCCTCAAACCCACGTGGTTTGAGCTACACAAATGTTTTCCGTCCCCTATTACAGTTTTCCTCAAAACTTCTATTATGTCTTCTTCCAGGCAATCCTTGCAAGCCGTCACCTCAGATGCCCCTCTGTGCACCTGCAATGTCACACCGCTGGAAGACACTCTTCACATGTTCTTACTCTTGTGCTAAAAAATTTCAAATCTATTTATTTTCCCGTTTCCTCCCGCTGACCACATTCCTTTTCCATGTCCGATCTTCTACAGCAGAAATCATTTCGCACAATCCATTTCCTCAGTCTCCCCTGCTGGCATCAAACCGAGCTTTCCAAAACCTCTCCCGGCACACCGCGGGGTTCTCCAGACAACGCTGCCTGCCGGCGCTCGCCCCCACCCCAGCGCCCAGCTCCGCCGCCCCCCAGCACCCGCATCCACTAACCCGCACTGAGCGCGCTGCCAAGGGGATGTCTGAAACCTGGCAATTTTTAGTTCCCTCTGCCCAAATTTCCAGTGATCTTCCTTAAATGACTCATTTTGCCATTAAAAGAGAGACGGGAACCCCTACTGCTCATCCCGAAGACGCCCTGAGGGGCGCAGCAGGCCCTGCCGCCCTGCTCCCCCCGACTCCCTCTGCCGCGACACCCGGCTACCGGCCGAGGCCCCCGCTTCCCCTAAGCAAGCAC
>NW_008824806.1:649655-673426 GCF_000699105.1 Pygoscelis adeliae | reverse complement strand
GCCTCTTGTCCGGGGCACCGGCTCTGTCCTCCCAAAGAGGGGCTCTGTGCCGCGGCCCTGGCCCCAGAGCAGAGCCGGCCTTGGCCATCGCCTCCCCTTTCACCCCCGCGGGCTGCGGGAGGAGATAGGATCCGGGAGATTTGGGAGGGGAGGGAGGGTGTGGGGATGAGGAAGGCTATTTTACTTCCTATGAGGAGACGGCAATTGGGGAAGTGTAAGGTCAGGGAGCAGACGGTCTGTGTTAACGAGATGTACGTGTAATCTCTGTTTATGGCGGGTGGAAACTTCCTAGGTTTAAGACAGACTTTTCCAGAAAAATCTCTCAAGGAGCAGAGTGTTTTGTAAGACCTCAATTATCAATGCTCCTTGCCTTCTTCTGTTGGATCCAGCTTCATGGCAGCTGCCTGTTTCAGAGCTAGGGTGTGGTGGTTTGTGAACATGGTGCTGATGCACCGCTCATGTCTTTATGCACGGTATTATTCATTTCCGACTTTAAAAATGTAGGTTTTCGTGGCTGTGGAAGCTGTGAGATGACTTAAATGTGAGAGACATCAATAAATGATGTTTCAAACTTCTTTGAAGTTAGAAAAAGGATGTCTAAAATGTCTAAGCGGTTACAATAAGGCGTATTTTCTGCATGTTTGAGGTTAACAGGACTATGTTTCAGAACTAGAGATGCACTGATATGCCAAGAGATGCGTAGCGCCAGGGTCTTGCTATCTTTTTCCCAAGAGACTTTAAGACTGTGCCCTCCTCTACTTAATTCACATTCAAATGCCACCTCTCTGTTGGTACAAGTAGTACTGTAACAAGAAGTGTATGTGGTAGTCCATGATTCTTTTAGCCCCTTATAGAAAATACAAGTAACTCTAATCCAGTATGTTGTTCCTAGAGGGTATGCTTGAAGTACTTAGACTACAATTTATCTTGGCATCACTGAATGGCTGAGGTTGGAAGGGGCATCTGGAAGTCATTTTGTCCAACCCCCCCTGCTCAAGCAGGGTCATCTAGAGCAGGCTGCCCAGGACCATGTCCAGACGGCTTTTGAATATCTCCAAGGATGGAGACTCCACAACCTCCCTGGGCAACCTGTACCAATGCTCGGTCAGTAAAAAGTGTTTCCTTGTGCGCAGACGGCACCTCCTGTGTTTAATTTTGTGCCCGTTGCCTCTTTTCCTGTCAAATAATAAAAGATACGGTGACAGTTTTATCTTGCCTCTGTATGATCTGAGAAGCGCTGCCTGTGCTTTTGTGACTGACAGAGTTAAGTTCTGAACTTTCTCTATCCACTAATTCCAGTTTTTCTTTTCTCCCCAAATGGGTACAGGCCTTCTAGAGACTCTTCCTGCCTTGGTGTAAGTGAATAGAATCAGCACTCTTCCATTGTAAATTTAGATTGATTCCTTTATCTGCTTCAGTCCCATATAAAATTGATTGTCCTATATGAGAGGAATTTTCCAAGCCTGGAAGTATATTTTATTGGCTAATAAAGCAAAGATGGGTATCACTGTAAACTCTTGGAAAAGGAGGCAAATAGCCATGCAGATCTTGTGATGCCTTAAGATTTTAATTCTGATACATTTAAGTTGTGCTATCATTTTACAATAAAAATGTGTACTGCTTAAAAGCTTTAATCATTTTCTGATGGTGTTAAGCTAAGATCTAGATTAAGTGGATTAAATAGAAGACAAATACTCAGTTTAGAGTAAAATATTTTTTGGGGGTGTAAGTTACTGAGATTTTAGGTTGACAGATTTGCCCTCTACTGAGCCACTAAATGAATACTCTATAAGGAATGAAGTGTAGAAGTGCAAGTTCTTAATACATATGGAGATCTTGAACTGAATTTCTTCAGTTTTGATTAATTTCTGATGTCTCAATTGACACTTGTTATGGAAGATACTGCAAATATTTTTGAAGTTAAAACTTGTCTAACTCCATAAAAATGTTATCTCAAATGTTCAGTTTTACTGAGCTAAAAAAAAAATCAGCTGGATAGCATTTGAAAAGCACACCCTTCTCACCCATCCAGTTGGGACTATGAATAAATGTAGGAGTAGAGGCAGACAGACAAACATTCATTTTCACAGGGAATAAATCACATTGCTCTTACATACTTTTCTCCCATGATATGGAACTGATAGTATTGAAGGCTGACACAGATGATGGTGGTGGTATAGTTTTGTAGGTAATTTTGATGGAGACATAACTATAACACTGGTCAAAACTGGTGAATTTCAAGGAGGGAAGAAGGTGAACAAAATAACAGAACTTTTTTGTATCAGACTCCTAGTAATGCTCTAAAAGCATAAGTAAATAGGAGATCAAGTGATGTAGTGATACAACAAGTTCTAAAAGGTCTTTGATTCATGTCTTACTTTGTGTATAGTCAGTAGATTTGAGTGGTGCAAAGGCAGTAAGCAAATCCATTTGTAGCGGCTATATCTTCCTGTTGCTATCTAGTAGTCAGTTTAAGATGGCTGTATTTAGCTCTAACATAACTCAGGTTTAAAACTTGCAGTGTTTAGCATAATTGAGAATATGGAAAGGGCATGAATTGAATAGTGGCAAAACAGAGAGTTACAGTTCAGATAAAG
Organism: Pygoscelis adeliae; assembly: GCF_000699105.1. Lineage (NCBI taxonomy): Eukaryota > Metazoa > Chordata > Aves > Sphenisciformes > Spheniscidae > Pygoscelis > Pygoscelis adeliae. Next base: position 670,829 of record NW_008824806.1, on the reverse strand, counting down.
AAGCTCTAAAATCAAGGAAGGAGAAGAGCCAGTTGCCAGGAAGATCATGATTTCAATATGCAAGATTGCATCACTGCTTTTGAACCCAGTCTTGTTCCTTAGATTCATATTTTAGCATGAGATTTTTGAAGCCTTCCTTATCTTTCAAAGTGATGATAGTAAGTGTGAGGATAAATTTGAAAAAGCTTTTTAAAAAAAAAATCTGAGAACTATTTGTAGTAAATACGGTGTTTAAGATTTGTGTACATCCAAAAATCTGAAGCTGGGCCAAAGTTACTGGCTTTAGCATCCGGTACCAGAGATTTTCCAGTGCTGAAAACAGCTTTTGTGAGACAGTGTTTTGTAGTTGCTTTATTCACATAGGTCACTGAAAGTTCAGGAGCTTTTAGATAGGTGGAAAAACATAAATTTGCTTGCTTCAGTCTATAAATAAAAATGAGGTGTGAGAAGTGGAAATCTTGAAGCCCTGAACTCTTAAGGGAGATAGCAATGGAAAGTCATCACTTCTGTGCCCTTCCTATGGGTAATGCATCCTCACTTAACAAGTTTTGAATGCAAAACCTATTTATTTATCCAGCATATTTGAAGTAGTTTTGTTAAAGTCTAGTAACCATTTTTTGCAGTTTAATTTTATTCCAGTTTCTGTAGAAATTGTTTTCCTACCTGTGGCTATGTCAAACTAATAAGCATATATAAAAATGTTTTTAATGAGCATATTAATGTGAATATAAAAGCTACAATTTATCTACATGTATATAGGCAATGATTAATGGAAGGTGCTGATTTTACTGTAAAAGTTGCATTTACTAATTTATTCATTAAATAACAGCGCAAATGCAAAATAAGACAAACTATTTAAATCATAAAACTAGTGTTCTGCAGTCCATTTTTGGTGACTCGAAGGGATGTGTTTACTGTAGATTTTTATGTGAATCCTGTTCTCTACAAAGCACAGGAGTTAAATAGCTGTGTTGATATGAAAATAAAGCTTGAGAAAATCAGGATGCCTTCAGGGAGGAAAGGGGAGAATCCTTGTAGAAAAGGATAACACATCTATTTTTTTAATGCAAAATTAGCTTTTGTATTCCTTTAAAATACTAAGCATATAAATATGGGAATTGTCAAATGACTTTAAAAAAAAAAAAGAACCACACCTCTTTCAGTAAGGTTATGTCTTAGTAGTTCCACTTGTTCAGGAAGGCGTATTGACTAAGGTGGGGTTTAGCAGTAGGTCAGCTTGCTGTAATTAGAGCAAAACTTCTCTTCTGGTGAGGAAGTAGTCCCATTTGTGAAAATGAGCCAGCCTTGCTTCCAGGTATTTCCTGATGCATTGAGTAACTTTGTAACTTGAATTAGCTGTCAAATCCTAAGTAATAAAGGTGGATGTCTTACTATCCTGGGCCGCATCAAAAGAAGCGTGGCCAGCAGGTCGAGGGAGGGGATTCTGCCCCTCCACTCTGCTCTGCTGAGACCCCACCTGGAGTGCTGCGTCCAGCTCTGGAGCCCTCGGCATAAGAAAGACACGGACCTGTTAGAGCGGGTCCAGAGGAGGGTCACGAAAATGTTCAGGGGGATGGAACACCTCTCCTATGAAGAAAGGCTGAGAGAGTTGGGGTTGTTCAGCCTGGAGAAGAGGCGGTTTCGGGGAGACCTTATTGCAGCCTGTCAGTACTTAAAGGGGGCTTCTAAAAAAGATGGCGGCAAACTTTTTAGCAGGGCCTGTTGCGACAGGACAAGGGGGAATGGCTTTAAACTAAACGGGGGTAGATTTAGACTAGATATAAGGAATTTTTTACGCTGAGGGTGGTAAAACACTGGCACAGGTTGCCCAGAGAGGTAATGGATGCCCCATCCCTGGAAACATTCAAGGTCAGGCTGGACGGGGCTTTGAGCAACCTGATCTAGTTGAAGATGTCCCTGCCTGTGGCAGGGGGGTTGGACTAGATGACCTTTAGAGGTCCCTTCCAACCCAAACTATTCTATGATTCTATGAAAATTCTGCAGTGTAGTTTTGTCAGACTGTTTAAGGAAAACCTGTTTCTTTAGTCAGTGCTTTGAGATGAAAAGTCTATGCCAGTAAAATGCATTCTCTCATGCGTGTAACTTCATCTCTAAAACACAGTACATTGACAGCAAATTGCATTTGCATGTACAAGCCCATCAATGTGGGAGGTTCAGGTGTTTCCTTAATGCAAATACAAACCTTTTTCCTGAAACTGCTTTGGAAGCATTAGCAGGGTTTTTTTTGACAAAAAACTGTTACTTTTTAAAAATCTTTACATGTATTAAAGCAATACATGTGCTCTAAATTATTCATTTTGGAAAGATCTCGAGTTCTGACTTTTAGAATTGCCCTGAATGAGATTTGGAGACCATAGGTGATTAGAAGCAGAATGTGTTGGAGTAGAAGCAGGATATGAATAGCCTTTTCTGGGTATAATTGCACTGTAATCTATAAGGTAAACTTAAGGAAAAGTTTTGCAAATGTCCTTAATATTATTTCTTTGTAGTTCATCAGTGTATGCTTTAAAAGTGCAGCTTTGCTAATGTGTCTAGCAGGAGGACCTTGTGAGCTCTCTGGTTCTTGTTTATATTTAAATTCTGAATTGAACTGGAAATGCTGTAGCAGGTTCCAATGAAAGGTTGAAAAACCTTTAATACTTAAATGTGAAATACCTCAGTTACTGTTTATGCATATCTTCTGTTTAACTTACTACATTATCAAAGCTGTGAAAGTTAACATTTTTACACAAGTGAAACATAACAGAAGTTGTGTGGAAGGTATTGTTTTTACAAAGGTAAGGTTAAACTCAATGGTTACACTGTGACAACATTTTGAGAAAATTCTTTAATAAGAATGAAGTTGGGAGTGCTTCTCAGACTGACATGTAATTCTGAATATAGCAGTTCTTCCAAGATAAAGATTTTTTTTTATGTATATCCTGAGATATCATACTGTGTTGTCTTGAGTTAGGAATTGTATTTTAAGAAATGCATCAATACCCTTGAGATTGAAGGACAGAACAGAAATTTTAATCACTTTGGGACATTACAGAGGTGTTCAACACGGAAAAAATGAGCATATACTCTATGCATAACTGCAAATAATAACTTCATTTATTTGTAGAGTCACACAGGCTGGAAGAAACTTCTGGAGGTAACTTGAATGCTGCTTGGTCAAAGCAGGCCAATTTAGATTGGGTTGCTTAGGGACTTGCACTTTGAGTTTTGGGTATCTCCAAGGATGGAGACTGCACAGGCTCTCTGGGTGATGTGTTGCAATGTTTGACTACACCCATGGACACAAACTTTTCCTAATATTTAATTGTTGCAACTTGTGTCCAATGCTGCTTGTCTTTTCACTGTGCACCTCCATAGAAAGTTATTATGGAAAGCGTATTATTCTAAATAAGATCAGTGACTTCTAAAACTGTGGTTCATGTATTCTTTTGTTATTAGTAGTTTGAAGAAATTAGCTACTTTTTCTGGATTATGCCTTTTACCATGTAATGGAGTATTTATAATGCAGTGGCACCTCAGGACCATCAAAAGCCCCGTTCTTGCTGCCTTTGTGCTCACAGAACTCTTGCGGAAGCTTGCTACCCAGGAAACCTCATAGTTTAAGTAGATAAGAGAAACAAATTGAACCAAAAATAGAAAAGAGTAATAGAACAAATTATTGGGAAGTCCAGTAATGAAACCGGAGACAATAATTTGTGATATAACAGATAAGGTTCTATTGCCCACCGACACAGTCATCAACCTACAGTTCTGCTGTGAAATACCATCTTTGCTTGATTGCAATTTCGGCAGCCAAAGAGGAATAGGATAAGGATTTTAGCCACATTACTTAGCAAATCAGTGTATTTTTCTTGGGCAGCACTGTGTAATATTCACTTCCAGTTTCTGAAAGCAGGGTATAAAGGAGTTTGAACTGCTCATGCAGGAATGAAAGCAGATTTTTCAGCATATGGAAATTACTTTCTTTATCCTTGAGTAAAAAGCTTCTGAAATGTAGAATATTTCAAATACTCTCTTAACTTGACAGAAGGCATTAAAACTTTCAAATTAATAGGTAACTTTGAGAGAGAATTTTAAGATGCTGGAATTGGGAGGGGGAGGCGTACAGTGAAGGTGGCACACCTTATTCTATGACTTTTGATAAAGGCATTTTTCTTAGAGCAAGCTCTGATATTGTTCCTTTTCTCTCCCCACTGCTATTGAATCCAGGCTTGATGTCCTTGAGTAATTACAAATAATGATCTTGGAGTAGTAGGAAGGATCACTTTAAAGACTTAGGCTTTGTGGTGGAAGAATGCTTTGCAAATGTGAACCAAGTGCTTTTTAGGTTATTGTAGATACCACTGTAAAGACGGCTGAGAAAGAGGGGTCTCATTGCTGCAACTGAGGAGCACGTGTGTTGGGCTAACAGAATGTCTTGATTCTGTATGTGGGAGATGATGCTATCGGTTTCTTTCTTTGTGAAGTCTTAGTTAGCCATTTATTATACCTTTTACTTCTCAAACAAAAGTTAATGCTTTTGCTTTTTACTAAATGTAAAATTTTAATACTTTTTCAGTTTCCAATTAATGACTTTTGCAAGGAAATTCTGAGATTTTTTGTATGCTTATTATCTGTTGTCTATCTGATCCATAAGCAAAGTATGCAATTGCTCAGCTTCTAAAGATTTTGTAGATAAGATTTACTCAAAATTTACATCAGACCAATGACTGCATTTGACTTTTGTCGAATCATAGGAGGTTTCCATTCTGCAAAGGGAGTGCTAGCCTCTAGCATGCTTCCCAAAACAATACTTTGTTTCTTGGGTTGATTACATATGTTGGGGCTTGACCCTACAATGAAATAGGAAGTACCAAAGAATGATACGGTTTGAGAGATACTGGTATTCTAAAGCACCCAATGCATAATCTCCTGAGACTGGAACTTAATGCTACTTTATTGGACACGCCTATTCATCCTTCTTTTTTTTTTTTTTTCCTCTTTCTTTGCTTTTTTCTCAGAAAGTCCTTCGGAAGTTACTGAAAGCAACTTTTGTCCAAGATGTGAACCTGAGATGTTCTTAATCTTTTTTTTTTCCCCTGATTGCTCATATTATGAGCTTTCATGTACATACCTGGAAAAAGGACTATGACATTAAAAATAAAAACTTGCAGTAAAGACGCTGCAGGAAGAATGTTGTGTGACAAATTTGAGACATGTAGCGCTATCAATAATTTTAGAACCACTTTTGCATGTATGTGGTTTTCTTGGCTTATTTGTTTTCCAGCCAACTACTGAGAAGACACAGGCTTTCAGAGAAATACAGATGTGGGGAAAACCAATACAATATATTCTACTGTCTGTATTATAATTACAAGCGAATTTTTTCAGTTCAGAGCTTTTAGTAATTGATGGTGATAGCTGAAGCTAAAGTTTCAGGTTGATCTTGATCCTTTAATGTCTGCAAACAAAACATACTTGTTTCACTGATTTGAGAACAGTACAGTTCTTATATGTTTCTGAATTAAAATATGAAGTGCATGACATAAAAAGGTGTCCAATTAGATATAGTCAGGAGTAATAAAAGTAACTGCAAAATGGCATGGGGGAGACTTATCTTCTCTAATTTTTTTCTAGTTAGGCCTGTGTGTTACCCAAGTAACATATGTTGCTTTCATATTCCTCTTTGCTATCTGTACCTGATACAATGACTTTCAGAAGTCTTGTTTTGGGTTTGTTTTTTTAATCCTTCATCTTAATATGATGTGGTGTGTAAAGCAACTTTAAGATGAAGACTTCTATAATATTTAGATACACTGCTGCTGAAAGGCCCTACAGTGAAACAATCAGCCTTTCAAATGGTTATTTTTGTGAAAATAAATCTCATCCAAGTCAGTTCTTCAGGTAGAAAGAATGCAGCTAGAATAGCTCATGCTGTGTAAGACTTACTTTTTGCACCACTATTAAGTGTTGGTACTGTTACATACTCTTAAATACTTGTGTATTAAGAATAATTGAGGAAAACACACGTTCTACAGACGCAATGCAGCTTCAGGCATTACTATGAAGGAAATGTCTGTTCAGTCAAAGCCATAGGCATGGAATGTGCCCCTCCTTTCCTGTGCCACAGAACCACATTTTTGCAGTGTTTTCTTCCTCAGCTCTCCCAGAAGCACAAGTAAATTGAATACTACAGTGCATTTTTCAGTTGAGCTTGGTAGGAAAGCAGTTGCAACACTACTTTCTATATTCACTTCCTCTCTACCAGAGTCACTGCCTTTGTTTGTGTGAGGTGCTGCATGTTTTGGGATGCACCCATGGGTATGGGTGAGGTTTCATGAGATGCTGAGAAGACAGTTTGCTGCTGACATGGGGTAATCCCTTTCTCACATATACGTTCTCAGTGCTTGTCTGGCCGTTTGAAGGCTTATTTACCCCACTAAACTGTTAGCAGCAAGAAGCTCTAATAATTTAAAGCTCTTTTGATAAGTGAATTGGTTGCTATGTTCTTGCCACCTTCTAAAGCTATTCTTTAGCTAGATCAGTTTGCTTCTCTGGATGCTCACATAAATAGATGAGCACTGGTGATACAAAGGAGTTTGTAAAAATGGATCACAGGGCTTATTTGGGAGGACGCAGGGAGATTAGTCCTTTTGGTGGCAGCAGGAGCATGGTATTAGGTCGGTTTATACCACTTAGGAAACACCCCCAGCTCTTTTTTTTTTTTTATTTTAAAAGACGTATTGTAATTGCTAGTGTAACATCCTGGAAGTATCTAACCTAAGAATTTAATGAGCAGATGGAACCAGTAACACCAAGTATCTACCTGTCCAAAGGAGAAGCCAGTTACGTGGTTTTTTTTTTAAACATTGAAGGGTTTGCAAACTCAAACTACGTTGATGTTCGCAGTACTGACAGATTATCAGGCATTGTATCTTGCAAATGATTGAACCTTAGAGTGTATTCCTTGATGTGCTACATGTGTCAATGCAAAATTAATTTTGACTGGTAGGTGTTAGAGCGGTTTTGTTGTTCATTAGAAAGTAAAACTGCATGTTGAAAAATAATGGCTCAGCTGAACTCAAAACACGAGTTTGAATCAAACTCAAAACTCAATAACTAGACAAGTCTTTCGTCCAGTATCACTCCAGGCAGTACAAGCAGGATCCCTGAATGACTTGCATGTTATTGTGAGTGTGAATTACAGGGTCTTGAGAGAATTTGAGCTTATCTAGTTTGAATTGGGAAGGAAGAAAATTAACTCTATCCCAGCCAAAACAGGACACTGTTAATATTTCTGTGACTACAGGCTAATTGTGAGAAACCCCTGTAGCTACCTGTAAATAGAGTTCAGTGGGCCAAGACAAAGCCATTTGCTTATTGCCTGCAGAAAGGCTTCCTGAACCAACAAGAACTACAGGAGAAGGCATGACTCTGTGAATAGGGCTCTCTGGACTCTTTACTGTTCCTAGAGCAGAACCAAAGAGCTCCCTTATCCCAAATGTGATATCTCATCTACTTTTTTGCCAAGCATAGGTTCCTGTGAGTGGGAGACTTGTTTTGTTTTATAAGGAAGCAAGGGTGCTCTCAGGAATCCAGAATATAAATGCATGATATACAATGCCTTGCTCCTGCCATAACACTTTCTATAATCACTGATAAAAGTAACTGCTGGAAGCTCTTTTCTTTCCCTGTGATTAGTAACGAAGTTGTCTTTGAGTGGAAGTGTATTGTGGAGGTCTTCTGTTACATCCCCCCCCCCCCTTTCCAAATTTTCATGCAGTTTTTAGGTTAAAAGGGCTTTTAATATCTACTTCTCTATTTCATTTTTATTGCTCCAGAGCAGTAAACTTTAACCTGTTATGAGTGTAGAGGAAGGGTGAGTCTCCCTACCGCAAGAAGTTCACAGCTGAACTTGAAATAAGTGATGTGTAGGAAGGAGTAAGGGCAAAGTATGCGGTTTCACAGCATCTTGCTTACCAGCACGTTTTTTTCTGTGCAGCGTGGCTGTTGATTGAAAGAGTGAGCTGTCAGGGTGCCTGGCAAATACAGCTGTATTTCAGTTAAGTTAAAAAGGGGAAAAGAAAAAGGTGGGGGGGGGGAGCTAACTTAACAATAATAGAGACATTAAAACTTAGGTGTACCCTAGCTGATTCTCAGGAATGAGCATATCTTAGCAGAGCTGGCAGTGGTGTGGCGTGGCAGGAGCCCCTGCACTTCTGCGAGTGTGTGTTCATGACCATATATAGGCAAGTACAGCGCAGAAGGTCGGGCTTTTTCAACCGGTGTCAGTTCCGATGTGCCAGGAACAGGAAGAGTGGTTTGGGTGCATTTGAAGTCACTGCGTGTAACTTCTTTAAAATAAAACAAACTTCAGAATGTCTCAGTCTGGGAAAGGTAGAGAAGTAGGATTTCTCTATGTATCTGATGGGTGTCATGCCTTGAGAGAAATTAGATAGTGAAATAAAAGCAAAAGTATGAAAACAAGCCAGATTTAGCATAACTGACACCATTCTGTACATTGTTACCGCTGTGCTTTGTGTAATCTGAAAACTGCAAATACTGTAGTAACTGAGTGTAGGCATTTTTTGATACATATGTTTTAATCTCTAGCAGAATGAAGAATTAGGCATCATTATGCCTAATATCCATGCTCATCACATACAACAAACTTGTCCTTTTCTCTTTTGCTAAGCTTCTCAGTCTGAATTTTTACCTTAACGGAAATGGTTTACTTTATAAAATCAAAAAGCTTGTAACTGATGCGATGGGTAGCATTTGGCTTCACTTGAATTGAGAAAGTAAATCTCGCTAGCTTTTACCTACTGATATCAGACTTCCATTTAAGCAAGAATTGATGACTGTGACTGCTGTATATGTGAAAATCGGATAAAGAGAGCACCTGCAGTGGGAAATGCTTCCCTTCTTAAAGTTTCAGAAGGTTGCTTTTGTGTGGGGGTTTTTTTTTTTGTAGCCTCCTCTCAGCCTCTGTATGATTTGTCCAAATTAATGGTCAAACCTGCATGAAGTCACTTTTCATGAAAATGCATTTAGATTGGTTTTGTGCATTCTTTGTGAACCATTGATGATCAGATGTTCTGGATTAGTGAAGTTTATAGTTTCTTGCAAGCCACTCTGCAGACATTTAACTGAAAACAGTGACTGTAAATCTGATCTCAGAAACTACATCAATAAAACACTGTCTTAAACTTTAGGTGGTGTGTTGGGAGTAACTAGAGTCGTAAGTGGAGAAACTTCAGGTGTTTTCTCAGTCTTGGCTTTTGAGTTTTCTAAAGGAATACTGAACTGTAACCTAATTTTTTGTTACTTGCAGATACATGTATAAGGTTCTTGTGTGTGACGTTGCAGTTCTCTTGAATGAAAAAGGTTTTGTCATTTAGACTTCTAAAATGTTAGGTTGTTTCTGTTTTGACTTGTTCAAATCACTTCTAATCAATTTTTTAAAGTCTCAATGTATTGAATAACCAGCATTCGTTTCAACTGTAATGCATCTGATTGAAGTGTTTTGTTAAATAGTTTTCACCAAAAATAACTTCCTATCTCAACTGGACTATATTGCAGTTGAGGTTTTTTGCCTGTCGCTTCATGTTACAAGTAAAGTGCCTCTTGCTGTATGTACATTTTTAATTGTTTTTTATTTGCCCATAAACACCTCATTTTCTATGGACTGTCCTTTGTTTAAATTGTGCTTCCTCAAGTGATAGCTGAGCCAGTGGCTTTTTACTGCCAAAAGGGGGAGATCTTCATCTCATTGAGGCTCATGAAAGTGCTTTATCCTTCAGTATCAGTCTGGTTTTGGAAAACGGAAGCCTCCTTTAGAGCATTTATTTCTGGAAAAATTCAGTGGCAATAAAGCCGTAAGTGCTTTTCAGTTCTTATGTGTTAAGTGAGACTACTGGGTTTAATTCTTTTATATGGGCTTCTTGTATGGATGAGTTGGACTTTTTCAGATACTCATCTCCACAGATAAGTTAATTTGGTTTAACTGCTGAAGAAAAGTGGATTAGTTTTAAATGGGTTTCACAAAGGCAGGTTAGCAAAATGCAGACAGTGTCTTAGCTGACAGACTCTCAACTTCTGAAGACACATTAGTTTTTTTGCTTCTGTAAGCATAAATATACTTTATACTTCTTGATGAGATGTTCATTGCGAATTTGCATGATTGTGTTTGTCCTATAAAAAGTGGCATCTATGATGAATTATGACACTGAAAAAACTCTCACTGAGGAATTTAATTTACTAGTAAAATGTTCATTAAAAGTAATGTTTAGATTGGTCTTTCCTGAGGAAACATCTGTTACTATTGAATACTTCTGAATGGATATTACTCATACTGTAGCTAATCTGACTGATAAGAATAGTTCTTACTGATAGCAAAAAAAAAAAAAAGCAAAACCAGATTTACATTACCAAACAGTTGAAAATGAGGTATTATTCCAGTTTTGGTACAGACTTAATATATCACCTTACAGATATTACCAGTTTAAAGCACACGGTCATTCAGAATGCAGTTTGGGCACCCAAGTTTTGCTTAGTTTTGCTCATTTAGCTGCTGCCCAGCCCAAAACTGATGGACTGTTTACTTCAGAACTCAAAATGTCTTTAAGTCTTGTTTCTTTGCTTGCCCAGAGCTAACCTGGCCTTGGCAGGAGGTATGCAGTTCTGTTCACGTCCTGAAGTCGAGTCGGAATCAAGAAATGGTGTCCCTTCATCTAACCTTGAGCTGGGAGTCAGCCTGATAGTCATGCTGAAAGCACAATTAAATACCTGCTCTTAAGTATGAGGCCTAAATTCTAGTCTGATCCCACACTCTGCTAATTGTTCGTTTGATAAAATGTCCTGGTAATAGAGCCTTGGAGCCTGTCTTGCCTTTCTCCTTCATGAGTGGTTTAATGGTACTGTAGGTTAGCTGTATTTCCTGTCCTTTAAATTTCTTTGGTTTGAGCTGTGTACGCTGTGTACAGAGCGCCCTGACTTCAGCGGGAGAGGTATGGAGTATGTCTTTACTCTGGACAAGTGTGCAGACTGGTGGCTAATGCAGATGAGTTTACATTCCTTTGGGTCAAAGGAGACAATCCAAGTCATGCTTTCTTCTTATCTGGACAAGTCCTTTAATAAGCTGTCATGGAAGATGCTCTTGCCTCTCTGTGTCTCTTTTGAGAAGAGTAAACCCTGTGGCATTTATCTCGGTATAATGCAAATTTATGTTTACGTGGAAAGAGGAGTTCCGATTTAGGTATTGGAGGCGGCAGATAAAGGCTGTCTGCAATCCAAAATGTAGCATTCAATTTAGAAAGTTGGGAACTGACAGTCTTTCGATTTCCATTAGCCAGCTCTGAGTGGCTGTGTGCTGACTGTTGGTGAGCAGAAAGCTGCCTGGGCTAGTCATTTGGGATCTCACTGAGGTTTGAACACTGCTAATGAGGCAGCTAAGTGTGCTCTCAGGGCACTCTGAGCTTGAACCATCTCTCCTGGAGACTGTTGTCTGAAACTTGGGCCCTGTCAAGAACCTGGGGCCCAAGGCTGTACTGCTACCCTTGACTATAAAAGCTATTTACAAGTCAGTTCAAGAGCTCTAGCATGCTGACAGTTGTTTTGTAGTTTCAAATATATATAAATGTGTAAATGTAAAGTATTCTTTTATTATTTTTAGGTATTTGTTAATGGAGGATGTGCTTCTCAAACACCTTAATTTCAAACAGGAAGCCCAGAGAGTGCAAACACTGAATCTCCCAGCTCCTTATTCCATAGAAACATAACTGAAGGTGTTAGAAATGGGAACTATGGTTCAGATAGTATCCTGTATTTGAATAGTGACGTCGTATCAAGGATGCAAGAGAGCTTTGGCTCCTGAACTTAGATAACTGTGAAGTGTGAAGGATAGGAACTTCTGTCAGGTTAAGTTAGGAAACCAACTTTTATTTATTTTTATAATGAGTGCACTTAACAGTTTAAGGGGGGAAAGAAGAATGGATGAAAGCAAGTCTGCTGAGTGACATTCTGCAAGTAAGGTAATAGTTGAAAAGTTTTAAGGTTGCTTCACATCAAAAAAAGCATTTTTGTTTTCCTTTTGCAAGCACATGTGTCCGCAACTGTGCAGTGAACCAGTTCAGTGAACTGGTCTGAAAAAAAAAGGAAAAATAACCTTTCTGATTTTGCTCACTGTGCAGTCGTACAAGTGCAAGCAGAAGGAGGGAGAAAGCCAGGGCAGGTGCGTGTACTTTTAGTGGAAGTACTGGCTTATCCTGTGTTTTGTCTGCAAGAAGTTGTGGCTGAAGGCAATTGCTCAAGTACTTGCATTAAAGAAGTTCTCAAGGTATTTTTTTAAACTTATCTGCAGATACTGTGGTACTAAGAGGCCTTACAGGTAGAAGCAGGTGAAATTACATGCTTTAGTGTCTACACAAGTTGTTTTAAGCTTACGTAATCTATTGATTACTGTCTAGCTGTGGGCCTTTTGGAAAGTTTAGAACCATAGGATGTGTAGTAAAATTAGAGGAGAAGCTTTGAAGACTGAATGTATCTTCATCATGTTTTTTGGCTCTCTTGGAACATGTTTTGATTCCCAGACATCCATGGTCTGAAAGTTGAAATAGATTGTGAATATATTATTGATCTTGCTTGTTATATTAATCTCTTTCTTTTTGTCAGTAATACAAAACATGAGTGACTCGATTTCTCTATCCGATTCCATCATATATAATCTCCTCTATTCTGTTTGAAGAGGTGGAACTTTATATTCTGTGTTTCTAACAAAGTCGGAGTAGTTTAAATAATGTGAGCAAGTATATGAAACGGTGGGAGTTGTACGGTTTCATGTCTGGGTGTTAAAGCTACACAATGCATGATTGGTTTGAATAGGAATGAATACAATTATATACAACCACATAATTGTTTTTGTATTTAAGGTGCGTATAGCAGCAAAATTCATAATTCATGCTCCTCCTGGGGAATTCAATGAGGTGTTCAATGGTAAGTATCTGTCTGCTCTGTCCTTTCATTTAAGGCATCTATATCCAAAATTGTATTGCCAATTACTCTCCTGAATTTCATGTAGCTTATATTTTAGCAGCTCACTTGCTGTAAGAGCTGGCTTTGTAGCTTGTCATAATAAGCTTTGCAGTCACAAGACAGCTTGGAGTTTAAATGCAAAAGGAGGAAAGTACCACTTTTCTTTGTGATGTGAGAATGAGCTTTCTTTCTGTTTTTAATCAGTCATGAATTAACAGTTGCTAGGGTGTTTGTTTAGAAGACACATGTACTCTTTTTTTTTTTCAGTCTTTGATAGGCAATTACATTTTTCAACAGAAATTAAACTAGCTGAAATTGAAATGGTCTTTTTTTTAAAGAAGGAATATAATTACAGATACTTAACCTTGAATATACAAAGGACTACTGCTTAATGCCAGTTGTGGAAAGAATATTAATCTTCTCCAAGCATTTTTAACCCTTAAATTCTGGGCACATTTCATTTTACTGAGTATTGGTAAGCTGAAAGGAAACTTGAAATTAGCTTCTCTCAACTATTGTTGCCTGAACTTTACCTAAGATGTTATTTTTCTTTAAAAATTTTGTTTGTCTTGCATCAAGATACATGGGCATAAATACCATGCAAGAAGGCATACGTTTTGTAGCTGGAGCTTACAAATAGCTCTGGTGCTATTTAAGTAAAGAAGTACGTTTAGTATACTAAACTTTTAGTCAGTGTCAGGCTAGAGAGAACTTAAATTTGTTAAAGAATGTAATGTTTTTAGAAATACTTTAGTTAAATTGTGACCAGCTGATTATTATTTAAACTTAGCTTGTACTGCATTTGTGAAACAAACTGTTGGTGAGCAGCTCATTAACCCAGCTCCCTGAAGGTTAATACAATTTCTTATAGCAGTACTGCTATAACCTTTATTGTTAAGCTAGTTCATAGTTGCAACTACCTGCTCAATAACAGAGTATAATATGTTGGAAAACACGTAACAAAACATTTGATCATAAATGCGTGACCGGTGTTCAATGAGATTCAGACTGACTTAAAAAAAAAAAAAGAGAGAAAGCTTTAAATTCCAATTCTGTAAACTGTGATTTTGTTTGTTTGGTTTGGCGTGGGGTTTTTTGGGTTTGTGGGGTTGGGGTTTTTTGTTTCAGGTGTTTTGTTGTTTTGTGTTTTGGTTTGGTTTTTATTGTGGGTTTGGTTTTTTTTTTAAGAAAAAATACTTCAATATATTCCGAATTTTTTTCACTTGCACATATCTTGGGAATCTTCAGAAGAGTTTAAAATGTTATAGTGAGACTAATGATCAGTTTATGATCAGTGCATTAAATTGTTATTAAAATACTGCCTAATAAATAATAAGGCAGTAAATCAAGTACATAAATGACAATTTACTGCATAGTAAATATGAAGTCATTCTGAGGAGAGCATTGACTTTATTCTATATTCATATGTTTCTTGTATGATGGTAGGAGAAATGGTATTGTGATATATTGTGCTCTGACTACTAAGTGTCATTAAGGAACAAAGAGCAAAAATGGTAAGGCTTAAAAAAAAAAGTACAACACATACCATATTAGTGTCATCAAAATACAGTAACCACTACTGTCAATACAGTGTGAGGACTTTGGTAGTTTGCATCTTAAAAGTGAACTCAGTTGAATCCTATGCTGTTCTCAATTCTCTAAAAACTGGGTTGACAGATTCCTAGAGCTGTCACACAGCCTGTAGAATATGGCTTGTATCTGCTTACCAGATTGTGTTGGAAGGGATCCATTTCCTTCTTGTTTTGTTCAGTCAAAATTATGAAAAATGAAGCAATAAGTATCCTACCTAGTAATCTGTATGGGTATGGGGAGGTTTGTTGGTTTTTTGTTTTGTACAGTCTGACATTTGTTATGTGACCGAAACAAGTTTCTGAGTTAACTGTACTTTTATGTTGTAAATATCTCTTTTCAGATGTTCGATTGCTGCTTAATAATGACAATCTTCTCAGGGAAGGAGCAGCCCAGTAAGTACCAGATGCCACATACTCAGTTGCATGAAAGCAAGATGTTTTTCAGTAAGACTTTTACTGTCAGTAAGTGATTCATTTAAAAAGATGTGTGCGTGGCAAGTAAAACCCTATTATGTGTGTTGTGCATCTTTGATCAAGATTAAATTCTTGGCAGAGGAGAGATCTGTATTGTATCCTAATGATTAGAGCAACTGTTTTGGAAATGGGTGACCTGGATTTTGGAACTAGTCTCCACCTTTTTGGATTTCATTTTCTGTTTCTTGGTACATGTTATAGGCACTGAATATCTGTAAGATACTGCTTCCTTAGACCCTACTTTTGTATCAAAACATTATGCCTACTGGTTTTTATGCCAAAATTAGTTTCATCTGTAAGAATGGAGATGTCTGGCTTAGTAGGCTGGATCCCTGTGGAATTTAAACTTTATCTGTTCCTCCAGTTTCTATGGGTTGCTGTAAAGCTTATGTGTTTGTCTGTCAAGTTACTTTTGGACATAAATCACTGTGTAATGGTGGTTGGAATCTGTAATATGAGCACTGAACGAACCAAGGTGATTTCAAGAATTTGGGCTTGCTAGATGATGAAGCATTGATATAATTTTTTTTTAATGCATCGTTACCCAAATTATTAGCTATTATTTAAATCTCTCACAGCTACTAAGGAAAAAGACTGTGCTTGATGCAGGCTTTTGGTGTTTTTTTTCTCTTGTAGTGCATTTGCACAGTACAACTTGGACCAGTTTACTCCAGTAAAAATTGACGGTTACGATGAACAGGTATGAATACAATGAAATACTTGCAATGTTCCTTAAACTGTTAAAGATGTTCTGGTATTGGAACATATCTTGGCAAGAAAATGAAAAGAAATGCATCTTCCCTGCCAAAATACAGAGATTATGGCCCTCCAATACTACCAGTTCCATAAGTTGATCATTTAGGGCATCTAAAGAGCTTGAAATTTCATTCTGTGGTGTTGTCGTGAATTCAGTCAGACCTGATTTGGAGCTGTAGAAACAATTTGCTCCATCTTTAGTACTAGAAGACATGAATTTCTATATTGCATTGTTTGTTGCAGTAAGAGGGTAAGATTCAGGATATTTTTTTCTGAGTCAATTTGTCATGTTAGCCTTGTCCTCTCTTGCTATATGCATGTTTTGTCTAAAATGTGAGTCTTTGGATAGGAGTAAGCTCCAGTTAAATGTAGGATATAATTAGATTTGGCATGGTATTTTTTTCTTTATTCAATAGCAAATGTTATTAACTAAAATTTTATAATACAGGTTTTGATAACAGAACATGGTGATTTGGGAAATGGAAAATTTTTGGATCCCAAGAACAAGATTTCTTTTAAATTTGATCACTTAAGAAAGGAGGCTACTGATCCTAGACCCCACGAGGTTGAAAATGCCATAGAATCCTGGAGAAATTCAGTTGAAACAGCAATGAAAGCATATGTGAAAGAACACTACCCAAATGGTGTCTGCACAGTAAGTACTAAATTATATAACCACTATACCACTGTAGATAGAAGTTTAAAAGTGTAACTCTCTGTAAACCAGGAAGATAGGCAGTTTCAACTGTAAAGAATTTAGTCCTGTCAAGGGTTCACACAGGGAAATAAGGGAAAGCTTCAGAAGTTTAATATTTCAGCTATTGGAAGCCATTGCTAGTGGGTGGTTACTGCAGGTCATAGTGAAGACTTAACTCCCAGTTCTGAAGAATTTTTATTTAAATTTCTTAAAGCGTTAAGACTTTCT
This sequence comes from Pygoscelis adeliae, assembly GCF_000699105.1. Classification (NCBI taxonomy): domain Eukaryota; kingdom Metazoa; phylum Chordata; class Aves; order Sphenisciformes; family Spheniscidae; genus Pygoscelis; species Pygoscelis adeliae. Next base: position 654,050 of record NW_008824806.1, on the reverse strand, counting down.
GTAGACTACTGCAGGTTGATCCCGTTGATCGTGGCTACCTGGCTGGCTACTTTAAAAAAAAAAAAAAAAAAAAAAAAATTCCGTAAGATACAAATGTCTGTCTTGGCTTGGTTTACTGACAAAACTGTCAGTAAAACAAACTGTTTTCTCTCCATCACATCTCCGATATATCGAAGTGCTATATTCTTACCACTAGAATCACTGGGTTCTGATGGCTTCTTAAAATAAAACCTCTCACTCTGGACCAAAACAGCACTCATTTGCTGTTAGGAGCCCTATGACCATTTGAAGTTCAGCAAACTGATCTAACAGTAGCCGTCCTGTGCTTTCCATTTCTGATGGAAAAATTAACTAGCCAAAAAAAAAAAGAAATCAGTTGCTGAGTTAACAAGTTGAATTGGATTCTCGGGCAGTCAGATGAGTGCCCCCTTCTGTAAAAGAAACCAGATTGCATGTTCATTGAGATCCTTTTTAGTAGTATTTGATTTTAGGGGATAAAGCAGAACAGAGGACCAAAACCACACTTTTAATCACCTTTTTGCTAGTCCTATAAAGGCTTAGATCATCATTTAGTTGTAGAATAACTGGTATCTGAAACCCAGCTGATAATATATATTGTCACAGCAGTCACTGCTATAGGCTTAAAATTCCTATAGTTGCAGAAAAATCAGTTCCCAGTATATAAAATTTCAGTTAAGATGCTTGACCTTCAGATTTTCTAATCTTAAATTTTTCTGCATTGTAATAGATACTTTTGTTTCATGTACTAAATATTATGTAAGAACCATAGTGGTTATAAAATTACATTTTACAGTTTATGTAACGATAATAGAACTAGATATCTCTAAGCAGTTTGAGCAAGACAGATACTGAAACTTTAACTCTGGTTTTTTGGGGTTTGTTTTTTTTTGTTTTTCCTTTCTAATCAAGGTGTATGGTAAAACAATTGATGGACAGCAGACCATTATTGCATGCATAGAGAGCCATCAGTTCCAAGCAAAAAATTTTTGGTAAGTTTCTGTATGGATACAAATACAGTAAAATACAGCAAACTGAATAACTGCACTAGTGCCATTATGCTCATAATCCTTAGTTCAGCGAAGGAGGTGCATGCACATCTTGCATGTGACTTTTTTCTCCCTCCACGCCACCCCAAGTTTTTCTGCCAAAAGTATGTAGAAATCTCTTCCTTTGTGGTAAGTAAAATGGCAGACTGCACATCTGCATCTCCTTTGCAGAACTTTGGGAACTTCATAAGATTCTTCATGACTCTTCCAGTTTATCACACCAGCACCAATACCCATGCCTGTGTTCCCTCATAGTTGCTTCTGCTTGTGTGGCTTCCTTTGTGACTGACAGACTAAAACCAGCTCCTTCTAGTTTGCAGACATGCAATTCTGCATGTCTTGGAGAAAGGAGGTGACCAAAGATTAATTTACTGTAGGACTTGAATCATTAATTTTTGGGTGAGGTAGATAAAGGTGATCTTGGATGAAATGAACTCTTATAAACTGCAGCTTGAGAGAGACATTCCCCCCCCCCCCCCCCCCCGTGCTTGGTTGAAAGATGTTTTCCACAGTCTGGAGTGAACTTTGGATAGCTCCTTGCAGGAACCTGGCCAGAGTTGAGATAAATATCACAGTATTGGAATTGGGTTAAGGAAGTATCTCCTAAAGATAGCTAATATATGCAGTTGTCTGAAGAAATGTTTTTCATTATTATTTTATTTGCTATTTTGCATCTGCTTGAAATTATATTTAGCAGTCCCACGGGTAATGAATGGAAGTGCAGAAATTTGTTTTCTGATGCTGAAGGTGAATATTACATATGCATAGTAATTTCAGCATGTGTCTGTATCAGTTAAATGATTTGCCCAGTATACTGTTCCATAGACTTCAATTGAATTTGCATGGTTAATACATAATTTTTCCTACTGACTTAAACTTGACTAGTTAAGTCTGCATGTTTTACATCAGTATTAAAAGTAACTTGAAATAATACTGATTTTCTTTTTAGTTTGGAAGTATGAATGAATTTTGGTATTCCAAATAGTTACTTTTATAAAAAGACTAAAATATTAAAGAGGAGGAACAGATATGCAACAACCTTTTATAGATGGAGAAAGTCTTTCTTGAAAGTTTTCTTTAATAAAGTTATGGTCAGACATCTATGCGTAAATATTTGCCATGTTTCTAAGAGTTTTACAGGGGGATAGTCAGACTAACTCTCGTTCTTAGCAAGTTTTAATAAATGCATATTGGTTTGGGGGATTTGGGGATGGAGGAATAAATTCAAAGTTAACCAGGGTCCTCACTTATCCAGCTGTATGTCTGGATATCCAGCCCAAGCCACAGCCAGTATTTAATCTCAAGGTGTCCCAGCTTTTTAGGCATTTGGAAGGCTGGCAACCTATCATGAAAGCAAGTTTGTCGGATGATAGAAAACCAATACATGCTAAACAAAAATGTTCTATGAATTTCTGAAATACTATCAACATAGTAGGATAGATGGTTTATTAAAGAATGTGAAGGAAAAGGAAGGACAGTTAATGTCTTGCAAAACATCTTAAGTCAGCAGAGGTGAATAAAGTAATGACACATTTTTAACTTAGAGCATTTCCTACAGAAGGATCCTTCTGAACTTGAACTCTTTTCTTGGAATAGCATCTTAATGTCAAGGACCACAAAGTGACTAAGAAGCAAACAAATCTGTTGGCTAGTCATTGAATCCCATGCATCTAAAAACTAATATTGTACCTAAAATGTAGTTCAGCACGTAAGCTTTCTTATAACTAATGGGTTCATCTTAAGGCTACCAGTAATATTAGTGTCACTGAGTTGGGTGACCCTTGCAGTTTTTATAGAGATGCCAACAAGCTTCTGAATTGCCTTAGTCTGAATTTTCAGTGATAATCTATAATTTGGATATTGTCTGAAATAATAACCAATGGCTTTATAATAGAGTTAACGTTGTTAGTATCTAAGATGTGTCGATATAGATCCATTAGTAGGTGTTAATCTTAAAGTCTTTATCTCTTTCTCTCCCCTTGTTGAATGCACTGGAACCTACACCTAACATTAGTAGGATTGGAACTCATAGTATCAACTTTCTTTCCTTCTTTAAGTGCAAAGGAGAAATCGAGAGACAGCCACGGTGCATTCTTAATATAGCTCTAATGTACTAGCCTTCTAATCCACTAACTTCGTAACTAAATAAGAAAATGTCTAGTCTACAGGAAAGAAATCAGGTGAAACTACAATCTCCCCATACTGTTTTCCAGATGTTTGAAACTCCCTTTAAGCAATTTGGCAAGGCTATTGAATTTGTGGAAGGAAACTGGAAGGAAATAGTTGTCCTGGAACAGAAATGCTAGAAGAGCTGAAAGGCCTAGTTACAGTTCAGCATAGCGGAAAGTCTTGCTACTTTAATATTCCCTCCATTCAGGTTTTCCATAGCCTGATGTGAAGTGTGGCTTCAGCTGATCCAGCAAGTCGGCCAGGTCCCAGAAGCAAAATATTGACTATATATACTTAGTTAATAATAAGGGAGGGAAAGACCATTGGAGGCTTTAGGTATTTTCAGAAGTTAAGTCCTATCGTTAAAAGGTCCTTGCTAATAAATCTCCTTGGTCCACATCCAAAACTGAGGGTAAATATTTTGGGAAACTGTTCTCTTCTGAACTGGTTTCAGGGCTGAATCTTTAGGGAACGGTTTTGCATATTTCATTCTCTGTTTTCCTTTGACTGTCAGTTGTATGTTATGGTTTGGGGGTTGTTTGTTTTTTTTTTCTTTAACCAGTGGGGTGACATCTGATTTCTAATTTATTTTTTTAAAGGAATGGCCGCTGGAGGTCAGAATGGAAGTTTACAATCACCCCTTCAACCACTCAAGTGGCTGGCATCTTGAAAATTCAGGTATGCTTATCTCAAACTGTGTCCTGATCAGTAAAGTCTCCAGTTATTATCAAGGGAGACTCAGGCCAGTGTATTAAGTATTCTAAGAGAATTTGGTGACCCAGTAAGCAAAGCAGAAATGCCCATTCAGTTAAGTGTTAGTGACTTAATTGCATGTTTACCTAATCCTTACAAACATAAAATATGTGTTTAATGTAATGATTTAGAAGACTTCAGAAGGTGTGTTCACCTCAGCTAGACATATATCTTTGTGGTTTATTGTTTCTTGACTTCACAGTCGCACAAGCCTTTCCTGAGGGTAGGCCCTTTCTGAAGTAGAACTTTTTTCTTTTTAACTGATAATAGCAGGGGGTTTTTTGTTACCCACCCTATTGTTCAGAAAGGTGGGAGCCTTTGGTTTCAGTCATTCCACCATCTGAAATTTTTGAATCCGCGTCTCCTTCATTCGGAATTTGCCCTTCCTGTTGGCTTTCAGAAAAGA
>NW_008824806.1:636053-649633 GCF_000699105.1 Pygoscelis adeliae | reverse complement strand
AATCTTGAGACCAAAGGAAGTCCGACTGTCATGTGGTAGGCAGGAGGACTTCGTGGATTGGTTCCCTGGAATGTGTACGCATACTTTGCAGGAGTTTATTAAAACAATTCTGGGATCAGGGACTAAAGCTTAGTGCAGTCTGGCTTTCAGTAGTACTTTGTCTGGTAAAAAAAATAAGAGTCAAGTTCCCTTCTCCTGCTCTTTTGTGCCCCCATGAGTTTTGCACTTCCTTACTGCTGAGTGACTTGACTTCAGAAGGAAGATGCAATGGAATGTTTTTCTACCCATAGCCTGAGACTTGGGATGTTATTTTAGGATGTGGTAGATGTGTTCAGATCCACCCAAGCAGGGGGCCTGAATCTGATTTCCCATTCTGGGGCAAATTCTGTAACAACTGGAATGATAGTCAAAATGTGGACAGCCATTATTATGTTGTCAGATCAAGATGGTCACGGTAAGCACCCTTAACTTCTAGGTTTCTCAACTCTAGGTTTCTTAGACTCTTCCAAAGTAAACTGTCACTTAAATCCAGCTTGCAGCAAAACAGGCGTTTTCTCCACAGCATGTACTTTTGGTTAAATGCCTTAAGAGATTTTTCCAGAACAAGCAGGCAGGTGTCTACCTAATTCTGGGAAAGGTTAGCCCAGTAGCCTGGAAAATAGCCTGAATAGGGAATTTAGTCAGGTTTTAATCGGCATCTCAATTTGGGCAACAGCTGATTTTGTCTTATTACTATTTCACATAATTAATCACGACATTATTTACCTTAATTAAAGTCTGTGTTTTGGGGAGTGACGAAAAGTTTTACTTCTTTTGCTTGCATAGGAACTACTTGTTTCACTAAGGAATTTTGAACTCAGTTTCAAATTTTTAGAAACTGTGTACAATTTCTTCAATGTATGTGGGAGTGCTCTCCCTTCCCCTCTCCAAACAACTGAAAAAGTGCTTTGATCTTTTTTAAAGGAGCAAGATAATTTTTTAGAATATGAACTCATGACAACATTAGTGGAATTTCAGAACTCTGAAATTTCAGTGTTATTTGCAGAATCTTTGAGAGCAATACAGCCGTTGCCCTGTTTCTGATAAGACCTTTTATGAATATGTTGGGGAGAATTCCAGCATCACCTGCTGTCTTCAGGCATCTTCAGTATTTTTAAGGTCACTTGCACAATTTCTTCCTTTTTTTAATTCTATTAATAAAATCTAATATAGGAGATTCTCAACTGTCTTAATCTCTTCCATTGTTTAATTTTCTTTTAATTATATGTAAGGGGAAAACTGCAACAGCAGTCTTTTACTAAAACTAAGTCCCTGTGGTGCTTGACATGCTCCAACTGTGCATGGAAAACAACTGATAAGTGTACTGGTTACTATAATTTTATCTCTTAGATAATTTGTTATTCTCATCCCTCCTTAGTTAACCTTTCCAAGAGGTTCTGTTCATAAACATCATCCTTCTTGTAGTCTTCTGAACCCAGACCTAGCATTCTAGAAGGATGTCAGCAGTGAGGTATAGTACAGAACAGTTACTTCTCATATTTTGTATAAGATATAACACATCCCAGAATTAGATTTGACTCTTCATCCCTGTTAAGTTTTTAGGCCTGAGTGTTTGCCAAGAATGTGACTCAGTGAGACAGACAAGATGTTTGTGCCGATGTTGACCTCAGAGCACAGGGGAGGTTTGAGTGCGTTGTGATGGAGAAGGGGGGAGACTTATACTTCTCTATGTTCTGCTGTTTCATTGGGTGTTCTCAGAATTTTGCACTGAGTAAGCACTTCTCATCTTTTAGGAACTGGATTGAAAAAGGCTGGCAGAAGTTTCACCCAGCAATGTTTGACTTGAAAAGAAGCTTATTTTATGGTTAGGGTGGTACCTGTTGTGGTTTAACCTCAGTCAGCAACTGAACTTGTGCGTTGAGATAAAAACAGTTTAATAATTGAAATAAAATACTAATAATAATAGCAAAAGTAATAATAGAAGAATATACAAAGCAAGTGATGCACAGTGCAATTGCTCACCACCCGCTGACTGATGTCCAGCCAGTCCCCGAGCAGCGGCCCCCCTGGCCAGCTTTCCCCCAGTTTATGTACTGAGCATGACATCACATGGTATGGAATGTCCCTTTGGCCAGTTTGGGTCAGCTGTCCTGGCTGTGCCCCCTCCCAGCTTCTCGTGCACCTCCAGCCCTGTCAGTCAGTAGAGCATGAGAAACTGAAAAGTCCTTGACTGGTGTAAGCACTACTTAGCAACAACTGAAACATCGGTGTGTTATCAACATTATTCTGTTCCTAAATCCAAAACGCAGCACTGTACCAGCTACTAGGAAGAAAACTAACTTTATCCCAGCCGAAACCAAGGCAATACCTTTTCTTGGAAAACGAGTATTTGACAGTAAGCAAAATAATAATGTAAGATGAATCATAGGAAATAATGTCTTTCTCATATAGGAAACCTTTCTTTTGCTTGGGTATTCTAGCTGTCTTACGCTGTGTCATGTTTTCTCTATTGTTGTTTATAAAATTGAGGGTCTCTTGCACACACCATGATCATAATGTATATGAAATTATAGTGTTGTGCATTAATCTCCAAATTAAAATGTTATCTTGCCTAATAGGGTGAGACACAAATTCTTCAATTCCTCATAACATCAGCCACGTTGACTATGTTGACTTTATCAAAATTGTAAAAAATCTTTAAAGATACGTGTTTAAATGTCAATGAGCTGCATAACTCTTCTGTATGTTACTATGAATGATTTCATGTAACTTTATATATGCTTCCTGTTTTTTAAGTTTTCCAACAGCTGCATTAGAAACTGAATGTTTCTAGATCCTTCTCAACTGAATTTAAAAGTACTAATGTTAGCTTGGGTAGAGTTTTTACTGGTCTACTCCTCCTGCAAAATAATCAAGGAAGCTGTTCTGTAGATATAACATTTCAAGAGTAAATGGATTTCATTCTGCTATCTAACCTTGGCAAACTTTGTCCCAAAGAGCTCCTTTGTCTACATAAATACCAGCTTTTGTTATGAGCCATACCTAATAGAGGAAAATATCAAAAACCAGGCAGATCTAGAAAGGGAAGCTTACCTTTGCACTGTCCCTAGGAAACAGTTTGGGTAAAAAAAAAAACCAAACAAACAAACAAACTTCACAGTATCCTGAAGCCTTGCCAAAACTATTCTCATTTTAAATTTATCTTCACCATTTCAAGAGTTTCTAGGAAGGTCACATAAATAGTATGTCATCATCTTCGTGATGTTAATCAAAACCTTGGTTTAGTGGTGGACTCGGCAGTGTTAGGTATACGGTTTGACTTGATGATCTTAAAGGTTTTTTCCAACCTGAATGATTCTATGATTCTAAACTTCTTTGCATGAAATACTACTTAAGGCACATCAACACAAAAATTTTTCCAGAGTAGCTTCTTTACTATTCCCCCCAAAAAATATTTAAATTCTACAACATTTTGGTTTTCCTATTTGTTGTTTTTGTTCTGTAACATTTTATGTGTGGTTTTGTTTGATTCATATAGGTTTGTTATGATAAATACAATACTTTGATTTTTCCTTTATGTTGTTGGTCTGTAACATTTAATATGATGAGGTTCTTTGTTTAATTTTCTGTAGGTTCACTATTATGAAGATGGCAATGTTCAGCTGGTGAGCCATAAAGACATACAAGATTCTCTAACAGTGTCTGTAAGTGAACTTTAAAGTGTGTATATTGAAGTGACTTTTTAATTTAAAAAGAGAAGCAAGCTTTAAAACTCAGAAGTTTGGAGGCTAGTTTGCTCTTCTGCATGAATGGGAATTAATGTTCTAATTTATAAATATTTTTTGTGTAATATTTACTATTTTTACCTAACATGTTGCTGTTTAAAAAAAAAGTTAAAAAAAATTAAAATTAATGTATGCTTGCATGTGTCTTATATGAGCTAAATTAACTTTGATTGTAAATATTTAATTAGCTTGCTGCCAGTCTTTCTGCACTTCTGTTGTATTTAAACTTTGTTCTGCAGAGTGACCTATAGAATTAATTTTTGAATATCAAGGAGGTTTGAGTTATAATAACGCACTGAAGTAGTACAGTCTCCAGGAGATTGCCTCCTTTGCTCATTGGGAGAAGACCAGTATGCTAAAAATAGTAAACAAATGCTACCAGTTGAGAAGCAGTAGTGAGAATTCTCCCTTCATTTCCTCCCTCTCTGTAACTAGTGCTGTCAGCCTCTTGCTTTTCTGTACAAAAAGCCCTTTCAGAGATGCTTCAGCTTGAGAAGCATAATACACTTTATATTTAAAGCATAATTTTATTCAACGTCTTTCCAAATGGATCATTATCGTAATGAAGAGCAGACAGTAGAAATAAAAATTGTTTGGAAATAGTACCAGATGTATCCTTTAAGAGTTGGTAATGTTGTAACATGAACAACTACTACTTTTGAAATAATTCTCTTGCCTACTGGAGATTGTGTTTATAAACAGTAAGATTGTCTGTTGGCGTGTTCTTCAATAAAACTTAAGCCAGTGCGGTTAAACTGGCAAAGGGAAATTGTAAAAGTGAACAGTAGAACTATTTTAATGATAATGACTAGTCGTGACCAATTTGGCTCAAAAGCTCAATTCATCAATAAAGAACATTGTTAATATAAAGCAAGGCTTGTTGGCTCTTCGGTTGTAATAGCACCATAAAGAATGGGGGAGTGTGGTGCCAACTGATAACGCTTCTGAAGCTGTAGATATAAAATTACTTTTGCCCCCCTAAGTGAGGGGGGGATCTGCTTAGTCTTTCATTCAAATAAGAGTTGCTTCAGGGAAGATTATGTGGAAGAAGTTCTTCTTTCGATAGCTTTTGCTTCACTTTCTATTGGGAAGAAACTTAATCCTGTTCTGCAATTTAGTAAAGCAGCAGAAGACCGATGAGTAGAAAACCATCTTTTACGTAACTTTCCTACCTCCTGCTAGAACAAAAGCAAGTATGTTTCTGGTTACCAATTTTTTAGCCTTGGCTTTGAGCTTCATAGAGGGCGGAGGCTGTACAGGTTCTTATTTGACACAGAAGGAATGGGAGGTAGATTAAAAGGAGCCCCAATGACTCCTCTTTTCTGTTGTTTGGCAGAGAAAAAATTTTGTACCATCAATGGGCACAACTGAAGTAAACAACTGGAGAGTTCTCTTGTTGCTAGAGCTATGAATAATTTTGCTGAAGGTTACGTTCTTATCCCTAATTTCTCTCTGAGCCAAATAAGACCTCGTACCCCTGAATTCTTCCTTTCATTAGCAGAGCCTTTGAAATCATTGCCTCAGTTCACTGAAAAGTCAAAACCCTTTCATTTCTTCTACTTGGTCTCTGCCTCCTCCTTCATCTCTTTCTGCAGTGTCCAGGAGCGCTTTCACAGCTGCTAGGTGGTTTCACTGAAACTCTGAACCAGTTGTAGTTGAAGCTGCCATAGCTTTCTCCCAGTCTTTGCCTCTGTAGGAACGAGGGATCACATGGGGCAAGAACGCTCCTATCTTTCAACAGCTTCTGCAAAAGCACCCTTAGGAATGTTTCCAACGCCAAGTTGGAAGTTTTGAAATTCATGAACCCTCGCTTCCTTCTTGAGACTTCTTTCAAGCACTTCAGCTAATTTGTCTCCAGATTGACTGACAGGTCATTTTTTATTTTTGAAACAAACACACACTTGCATACTTAAAGATGAGGCCCAAAGCCAAGAAACTGTTTATCAGTCATGATGAAATTTGGACTTTGTGGTGTGTTGCACCCTCATTTTTGCAAGACGTACTTGGGGATGTTTTTAGAAGATCCGGTATATAAAGTCTAGTGTTTGCCTCAGCTTAGTCTCCAGATTCAGAATGTTTAGAGGTGAACAAATTTGTTTTGGTTTTTTGGTTGTAGTCTGCATACTTCTGGGTTAGCTGGTGTTCTTTTAAGTTTTCCTGAATTTGTACTGGAAATTTAACATTGATAATATCCATACTTCGCATGTGTTTAGAGACTTGTATGTGTGCATTCTCATATTTCCAAATGCTGTTCTGTTCCATATGTCTTTTTATCATACCATCAAATTTTAATTTAAAATATTTTAATGAGCTTCATGGTAATCTTTGTGCTTGTTGCAGTTGGACTGTTTATATTTTTTAAGATTATAGTAATATAAATACAATAATAATGTAGCATATGCCTTTTGGATGAATGTTTTGTTCAGTTTTGGTTTAGCCTCTAAATGGTCATGTGTTCTCATGGAGTCTACCTGACATCTCTCATAACTACAGGAAAAAACATAATCCAACTGGTCGTAGAATCATGCTGTACATCAGACCTAATTCAAATGCTCTTTTTCTAGAATGAAGCCCAGACAGCGAAGGAATTTATAAAAATCGTAGAGGCTGCAGAAAATGAATATCAGGTATGTTGGAAACAAACGCTGTATCCTTACTCACATGTATAACATTACCATATTCTTAACCAAAGCTAGTATTCTGTAATTAGCAAGCTTTTGATATTAAGATAATGCAGTTCCATACAAATATAAATAGATTACATGCTGCTATTAACTGTATCCTTCCTTTCCGTACCTTCTGGTGATTGCACTTACCTACTTAATGTTATGTTAGTCATTTTTTTGAGAGCAGAAAAGTCCCTAGCGTGATCAAATATCGGCAATTCTAGTCTCGTTCAGTATTAGTGCATTCCTTAAGTGGAATTTTTGCACAGATTCTGTTCAGAGGCTACTCTGGTAGACAGCTTTGCTAAATATGAGGATTATCCATTTCAGTTAGTTATTTTAAAGTTAGAAAAGTATAACTGTTCCAGATGTACTCTATAGAAGTGGATTCATGTTCATTTAGGTCTTGAACATAAGGTAAATTTCAGACACCATGTTCTGTCAGTTTTAAAAAAATGCTCTTTAATAAAAATTTACTAAGTGTGTATCATATGCATTGTATTCAAGTTCATACAATGTTGTGGACTGACTACCATCCCCACAGGAAAACCAGTGGAAGACTTTGGTGTCTGGAATTAATGATGTATGAGCTAACTCTGATCAGCACTTTATTCATGCTGCTGATTAACCACACTGTGGTTTGCTGAAACACCTAGGCTACAGCCGGTTATTGCATCTGTCTCACTAATTTTCTTCCCATAGTTTCAGTCTGGATCTAACAGCTTTCCCTCGTAAAATATTTTAATTTAGCATACTTTTATTAAGCCTGTTTAGGAGGTAACAGACTACTCAATCGTTTAACTCTTTATATAACCTCCTAGCCTTGTTCTTCATGCATCTTTGTTTTGTATGACTTTGTGTTTAACAGACTGCTATCAGTGAGAATTATCAGACTATGTCGGACACTACTTTCAAGGCCTTACGTCGACAATTGCCAGTTACCCGCACCAAGATTGACTGGAACAAGATCCTTAGCTATAAGATTGGAAAAGAGATGCAGAATGCTTAAAGTGAACGTTGCATGACTGGATCATTTTAGTGTCCTTGTATACAAATAAAAATTATTACAAAAAGTATCTGGAACTGTCAAATCACCCAGTCAGCATGGGCTTTTGCCATTGAAAATCACTGTAAGTAGTTTGGTTAGAGCACAAAGCTTAGCTAATTGACTTTTTTCCTTTTTCTTTCTTTTCAGAGGGTTGCAACTTCAGTATAGCTGAGTATCTTCCTTTAGAGTTTCTGTTGTACCTTTATTTTTTTATAATGAAGAGACCATGCCTTTAGTTTTCAATTACACGTTAAGAACAGTTTGAAAAATATTTTTGCATACGATAACCCTTTCTCTTGCTTTCATGTGAAATGGACAACTTCCAAAATTTGCTGGATTCCTTGTCAAGATCAGTAATGTGCATTTCTAGGTCAAGGTCAACATGGAGTTAGCCATAGGTGCTGTTTTTGAAATCATCTATCCCTTCGTTGTATGTAAAATTGGGAAAAGCATTTTCTATATTGTTTAAACCTTTCAGAATACTTACTTAGCTAGCTCCGTGGTAACTAAATTTGTTTTTTAAAAGAAAAGGCCAAGGTCTAACGCTGTTTTAAGATTTTGAAATTAAATAAAAGTACTTATTTCAGAAATGCATTTAATGCTTTGTTCCTGACAATTACTTAAATGAGCTCAAACTCCATCTGCCCTTGAGGTTTTTTTATCATAAAGCCACAAATGTGTTATAACAAGGCATATTGTAATATATATAATCCTGTACTCATTATTATGTCTGTCAGTTTTTTCTTGGATTGAAATGTACTAAAATTCAATGTGACATTAAAATGCAAATTTTCTATTTATTTGAGTATCAGATTGCTTCCTGATATAGCCTATTTTTGGTGTTTCTATATATTTTTAAATACTGCTTAAAACAGCCACAAATTTGTGGCCTATTGGCTATGCTCAGTGTATCTGGAGATTGTTGTAATATCATGCACTGTTTCCATCTGCATTTAAGAAACATCTACATATGGAAGTCTGCTTAAAACAGGTATCTTCTAGCTTCATATTGGCTACAGAGGATGGAAGAAATTACAAGACCAAAAATAACACATTTGTCTGGAGAATACTTTCCCTGTCTGATATATCTCGTATTGAAAATGGACATCAGGTATCTAAAAACAGACTTCATTACAAATGCTGTATAACACTTCTGCGAAATGCATAGATTTCATTTTTAATTGGATGAAAACCTGTTTTAAAATATGCTACCTAATTATATGCTCATGATGGAAAACTGAACAGCTTTTTTTTTAGAAGGCAGGTATTTATGCACACTCCTAAACCAGTAAAGCTTACACAAAGGTTTTCTATCTTTGTTTACAGCATGATCCAATTAATTACCTTAAACTGTTAAGTTACAGCATAGCAAGAGAAAGAGTCTAGACTTGTACTGGGTATAGAAATGTACACACAAAGTAGTTTACTGTTTGAATTGTAATAGCAATACCCCTATGTTCTGTTCTTCAGTGCTGTCTTATAAAGGGGTATAGAATTAACTGAAGTTCTTGAAGTTGCTGCTACTTTACAGTACTAAACTCTGTAGTAGAAGAATGGGATTTGTTCTACCACAGTCTTCCTGGAGAGTTGCCCTCTTAATTGTCTTCGTAGGTCAGCTGTTGAACTGTGTTGTTCTTTAAAAGAAGGCTTATAAAAGCTGTATATGAGCTAATAACGGATGCTGAGTCACTGTCAAGTCAGTCTGTCAGTCTTAACTAAGATCTAAATACATACCTTGTTTGAAGAATTTCTTCAACATATTTAAGAACATGCTAAAAATAAAAGACAGTGAATGGACAGTTAGGAGAACTGTTAATGGGCAACAACAGTGCAAATAACTTTTCTAGCTGTTAGAATATTGCGTATGACCAGAATCAGCACTGGCAAAAAGTCAGAATGCTATTTTTCTTACCTGAAATAAAAAGCTAGTTTTAAATATATTCCTAATAAAGAGCTATTTTACTGTGAAGTACTCTATTACTGTGTTTCCCTCTCTGTTTATTCAGTCCTGTGATAGTCTTGATTCCTTATCTTCAAAGAATAGCATCCTACAGGTTCAATTCTACCAGTAGGGTGACGTAAGTAGATTTGTATTACTTATATCTCTTCCTGTTGTGTTAATTTTTAGTCTGTGAGATAATTTTACACCTTGAACATTAAATTTATTAAGTTATAGCTTCAATAAAGCAATTTATAAGTAAATCAACTATTTGTTACTTTTTCAAAATGGTATGCTGTATCATATTTAGGGGTAATGACTCCCCAGATGAAGTTGACCTGAGTATCAGCTGAGGCACACGGCACATCTGGAGTTCTTGATTTCTCTCAAAATTTTGGATGTCACTTGCACTTTTTTGCTTCTACCCCTTTTAAATTGGAGAACTTTAGAGCTTGCTTAGTAGACTTTAGGGTATTTTGTGTAGGTAAAGCACTTTCTATGGGAAATTTTGCTGTGGCAATTGTCTTAATGTGAATTACTATTTGTTGATATTCTATTTTTAAATATAAAGACAAGCTTTGTATTGTGGAATGTTGATGTACTAGACATTATGGCTTGTAATATGGACTTGTAAAATGCTTGCATTTATGACATGTAATACATCTTGTGCATCTTAGTGCCCCTTTATACAAAGGAGCTTTTAACTTACGCGAGTAAGCAATTGTTCTTTCTCAACATCTGCAACAGGAGTGACAATTCTGCTTTCAAGTTCTTCTGAGCAGCCCCTTTCTCGTACATCTGTCTTAATTCATACTGCAGGTAGAATGAAACTTTAAAATCATTGTACTTTTGGTTACATCACTACTGCTGCTTATGCTCTATACACTGAAAGCAATTCTGCCGGCCAGTTCAGTTGGGAACACTGCAACGCATTTCATTAGTAAACGGTCATTCAGCCCAGGGTTAAAAGTACTGTATGAGACTGAACATCCTAATAGATGTGTTCTCTTTAGGGGATGACTCCAGCTGCATCTACGGCAGTGATGTAGTTTGTGCAGTTTGGGAGTAAATCCCTCTCTCATCCCCGCTTGCCATATACTGGTTTGGCTGACAAAGCAGTTTTGGTGCTTTTGAGTTCACTTCCTTTGGGAGAAATCTGAACTAGGAACTGTGCGCTGGGTGTGCACCAAATGCCCTCTAGCTCCTAATGGTGATGCGAGCCCATAGCAGTGGTTTCCTTCAGGCAGCTTGAAACCACCTATGCGTTGAGGATGTCTGGAGGATCAGACTCAACCTGGCCTTCAAATTTCCAGACTGTAGGTATAGAGGTTGAACGTCAACTGTTTGATTCTATGGATCCACTCCTATCATACTGAATTACTTGCTGACACAGACATAGCTTCTGCTGCATTCGTTTACTGGAAAGACTGAAAGTGTTCTTCCTCTGATGCAACTGTAAACTAGGTTTAGATTAAACATAGTTTGTTCATAACCTTGAAGTGTCAATTTTTGTGTGACGGTGTCAACTCTTGAACTCTTTTTTTTTTTTTTGAAAGGGGAAAATCTGCATCAGACTTAAACAAAAAAAAGTCCATTTTTTTTCCCCACAGCTAAAGGGAGGGAACTGTGAATTTGTGCTTTATTTCTTCTGTGAAAATGAATGCTTAATACTCGGTAGGTTTTCTTACTAGCAGTATTTTCCTCTGCTACTGTGACTGGCTTACCTGTAACAGATGTTGCTCAGCGTAGTATTATCCATGGGCTCATCACAAGAGAGGGTAAGGACAGTAATTGTTGCCTTAAAGGATATATTCTGTAAACACGTTTAGACTTTTCTGTGCATCTTTTCCTTGCAAATCAATAAAGCTGGGCAGGGGCAAATCTGTTAGGCTTTTTTCTCTTAAGTCAAGAGGAGCACGTAGGGACTTTTGCCTGACTAGCTGTAGTTTGAAATAACTTCAGATCTGAAACAGCTTCCAGCTTACAGGGTTGTAAATGCACCTGCTAAAGTAATATTTGGTTGGTTGGTTTGGAGGGACACCACCACATGCTAATAGTGACTTGTAGTAAATACTCGTTTCAGTTTTGTATTTAAATGTGCCTAATATTTTTCAACATCAAGTCGATACTGAGTACAGCTATTGTAGGCATCAGTGGAAGAATTGAGAGTACTTCCTTTAATAAGTAGTTTTCCAGTGTACAACTCAGTTTGAGTTACCCTTCAAGATTGTTTCAGAAGTTACTTAGGGATGATAATGTAGAAGGCGGAGCTACGGCTTTGGCACAACACTGTGAATGCGAGGCAAGCAGTGTTATGAGGAGGGGTTCAGAAAAACATGCTCACGACTCCTTTCTTAGCAAGTAAAAATGTCCTCAAAGGGACTGTCAGTTATGGTGTTTAGCAGGCAACAGCTGGCTAAGGCAAAAGGTACCTCTCGTGGTACATCTGGAACCTAGGCTACTTTCCTCGGAGGTAGAGAAGAGAGTTTTGGTCCCATGAGGTAAAGAAGGGACTCAATCTCCCTGGAGCAAATGTTCTCCTAACTGGCTAAAAGAAAACCAGGCTATCTCCTCTTTTGCAAATAAAGTGTTTATGAACCTAACTGAAAAATCACAGCCACAAGCTCTCAAGTGCAGGAAAAATACTTATGTTTCATTCTCTTGGGCTGTAGTCGATTTAAAATGTTTTCCTTCTGCCTGTTTGAGCTGCCTCCCGGCCCAGCGTGCCGGCTTTCTCGGGTCCTGGATGGCGGTGTGTGTTGTCTCGGACTGTGCATCTGTTGCAGAAGCTGGGTACTAAAAGTTAGGTGCCCAAAGGCAGAAATGTTCACATTCTTGCTGTGCTGTCAAGGTGCCAGAAGGGCCAATCGTGCAGCAAGGGGCCCAAATACCAGTCCTGGGACTTGGGAGGCTGTCGTGCTGCCTTTTCCCAGGTAAGGCAGTACATCCAGTTATAACACAAGATGTGTTAGCAAGATTGTAAGAGGTACGAGACTGTGATCTATTATGATTTTCCCTAAGGAAGAAAGGTGCCATCTGTTTCCACTCAACCAAGCCTCCTGTTCAGCCTGGAGGGCGGGAGCCTGATGCTGCAGCTCTGAGGAAAGGTTCAGTTAAATTGAAGTCGCACCCCAGGAGCGCGGGTCTGACGGAAGCCGTCGGAGCACTCGCAACAGAAGTCTCGGGTACGCAGTGCCCTGTGAGCTACAGCCTCTGCTGCCCGCCTGTCTGGGTACAGGTGCTGTTCCTGAACCTGTGCCTTGCAAATGGCAACGGCACGCTTCAAGTATTGATCGAGCTGTTCCTCCTGTCCCAGCACAGTCTGTCTTAACCCAGCCAAAACTCCTGAGGATGCTGCTCCAAATGCCTCTGTGACCCTTCCGTGAATAACCTGCTATTTGTATAGTGACCTAGCACCTGTTTCTCTTGTCTGTTGGTCTAGCTGTGCAGTAATAACTTCCACATAATTTGGAAATTAGGGAAGGAGGCTTGGAAGAGGAGTAATCTAATTACAAAATAAATCAATATTCAAAAAATGAACAGATTTTTTTAATACATTTTCAACTTTGCTGTGACATTTGAGGTTAATACCTGCACAAGCAACTGGAATAGAAATCTGAGCTTTCAAGAGCCATTAGCAGTTTCAAACTAAATAGCAGGAAGAAAAATCTGCTGCATTGTTAAACCAGCTTTCAGATGCTGTAAAACTGGTAGGCTTTGCAAGTCTTTCACTTCATTGTAGAAACGGGAACATGAGGTTGCAAAAACATGATTGGCCAAAAAACAGTTGTGGTTAAAGACTCCAAAGTTCAGATACTCGATTGGAAGATTTCTGAACGATAGTGGTGGTTGAAATCTTGAAATCCTTGAATGGAAAGCGAAAGCTCGTCTTGTTTTTTATTCCACAGTGTGGCAGGATCAGTTGCATCTCGACCATACGTGGCAGGACAGAGACTTGTCTGCTCTGAAAGAAATTGCTAATGATAAAGATTATCCTTCCTTTCCAAGTTCTTGTAGGGCTTTGGTATTATTAGTATTAAGGTAGATATTAGGAAAAGTTAAATCTTCCTTGCTGGATCTTAACTTCTTTTTATCTTAGTTGTGGGCATACAGAACAGCTTGTTCCCTATTTTTTACAACAC
>NW_008824806.1:626020-636042 GCF_000699105.1 Pygoscelis adeliae | reverse complement strand
AGCGTCTCCAGACCGGGTAGCTTTTAAGCTAAAGATTAAATCTAGCAACTCTAATTTGTACATGAAATCCAATACTTTAAGTCTGTTCTTTACATCTTGCTTTTTGGTTTCTGTTCATTTTGAGAAGCTTGTTTTTTCTCTGCATATTGTTCATTTCGGTCCTTGTGATATTGCAGACCATCATGATGTTAACATAGTACTTGTATTTCCTTTTGCTAGAATCTGGCGTTGAATGCTATAATATTCTCTAGCGTTGTCTTCATCAGCAATTAGAAGATTTCTGTTATAATTTTAAAGCCCATGCTACATTAAGGAGGGGGAAAAAAACCAACCAACCACTGCTAGGTATGTGTGCCTGATGTTATCCTTCTCTACTGACAAAGTAGGCTCTGGGAGTGTACAAAAATGAGACCGTGCTGTATCCTAATGATGTGGACCAGCCAGCAACTGGATTCTGAGCTAAGAGCATCCTGGAATGAAGAGTCAAGGGCTGTTGTGAACGTGTCCAGGGTGATGAGCTGGATCCTTGTTATCTGGGATATTTGTGCTAACAGCAGGCAGTTTGTTTAGCAGTACCTTGTAGGCATTGATGTCAGTCAAAACTGAGGAGGTGAAATGTGCTGCTCTCTCTTGTGTTAGAAAGCACATAATACGCTTTTTTCCTACCTTTTTTCTATGTGGAGGAAAAGAAAAGGAATCAATGATCAGTCAGAGTTGACAAGGCAGCCAAAGCTAGGGGTCCAGGAGGATAACTTGCCCTATTTTCAGAAGCACTGAAGCACATCTCGCCTCTCCAGCCATGCACTGGTGAAGACTGGATGGTAGCTGGTGTAACACCCATGCAAGCATTTCCTGTGTGTCCCAACAGTTCTGTGTGTAGGGATAGGTAGTGTCCAGAAGTTCTAGCCAGAACTTCTCATAGAGTATCAGAAAAGCCTATGCCATTCAAGAGCCTGTTTAAAGTTCCTGTAGGCATGTACTGAGTATGAAGAGTCCCTTAGCTGTCACAGATGCCAGGAGCCAGCTCGATTGCAGAAGACGAGACCTGAGAGATGCTGCTAAGAAAGTAAGCATTGAAGAATTGAAGTGCTGCTCCCGTACCAGGGCTTTGCTGCAAGGCAAAGGCAGAGGCTGCTACATAACTGATTCTCTGGGTGCCAAAGAATCTGTCAAAGTCAGTAATGAGAAGGTGTCCTGCCCCAGTTCATTACTAAACTTAGTGAGCCATCATCTTCCATTTAAGAACTTGTGTACCTCTCCTTAGCTCTTTCAGCTGGATACTGTGTCTTGCAGTCCTACCAGCAGTTGGTGTGACCAGAGTTACTCTACCTGAACATAAATGAAGAAGATAGAGAGTGCCCGTACATCACTTCCCAAAGAACAAATCCAGCTATCTGATACTTGACCCTCCTGATAAGATCTGTCCAGACATAGTAAAGTTGCTACCCAAATTGTAGCTGCTGACACAGTGTAGTAACCCAGTGCCTGGTATCAAAACACAGATGATGACAAGATTGAGAAACAGGGCAGTAGCAGATGCAGCCTTGGCAATCCCACAACCAAGGATCATTGTTCTAGGAAAAAATCAAAGTTACCAACAAAGTAACGGACCCGGTGAAAGAGGTTCCAAGGTTATCTATAACAGTGGATTTTCACTGCAGATGATGGGTTTGCTACAATCACGTGGCCATCTTTGGTGGTGGATCACCACAGAAGATGAAAACATGGGAGCAGCGACCAATACTATGTCCTTTGCTCAGAACCTCTCATAGTCTATTGATGAAATTGTAAGGAAAAAACCTTCAATGTGGTTATTTGTGCCTGTCAGCGAGGTTAGGAAATGCTGAGGGGAAAGACTGGAAGTGTATGGGTGAAGCCCCCTGCTTACCCACCAGGGTTTTCATCATCATCATCATCTTCCCTGCTGCCGTGCAGAGCAACTGATTCAGTCAGCAGTGTGAAGGCAAACTGGCTTCTTTAGCTGCACTGATAGTGTCTAAACAGAAAGTGAAGTGAGCCAATGCTGGAGTCAAATGTAAATGAGTATACATCAGATGTGTGTTTGTCTGGAACCGAGATGGGACAGAAGAATTCCTGTTGGAGCAGCAGAGAGGGAAGGTATGCCATTAAAACCAATTAGCCAGAGCAGGCTCGGGCTAGCCTGTAGGAGAGGGGTTCCTAAGGATTTAAAATCTCCTCCGCAGAGAAGATAAAAGTGCAAAATAGAAAAGATAAAGACTTTGGGAACAGCCTATATCTCAGGGTGGAAAAGGCCTAACAGCTCGTTTTCTGGGGGGTGGGAGGTCAAGAAAAATATACATCTCTAGTAAAAGCAATGGGGGAAGCAGCAGAAAGTCTTCTATTCCTTTCTGAAAATGGCTAAATAGCAGAAGCAGGAATTAAAACGAGTCCTGTTTCTAAGGGACAATGTGTGGAAAAGGCAGGGTATATTGAGAGGGGAAGGAATTAAAAGCCACTCAGATAACTACCACCTGCATGCATCGCTCTCACCGGTGCACAGAGCACCCCTGATGCTGGGCAAGTCACCTCTGTTGTACCTATCATGGGAGGCTGTGGGAGGGCAGCGCAAGCTGCCCTTGTGTGATTGCTGCTTGGCAAGAACAAGTCAGAGAGGAAGCAGTCAGCAGCACCCAGGCTCTCCTCTCTCAGTCTGTATCTGTATAAAGCTCTGGTGTAAGTACTACTATGCTCCATTTATGTATTCAGAGCCATTGCAAAGCGTTTTGGCACCAGACCTGAGCCTGCTGCCCTGACCTTGCTGCCCTCTCCCAGCTGCTGCAGCACCCTGCTTGCCCTACAGCTGCAGGGCCACCACCATTTTCTCTACACAACAGCAGCTGTTGGGATTTAGGAGAATTTTGTCTCCATTTAGTGGTCCTTACAATCCTCCTTTGCTATGGGTCCGCTTGCATTCCTCACCTTGGGGCGTGCAAGCCCAGAGAAACCCAGATGTGCAGAAGTTTGAGACTCGCTGTCTCAAACTGATGTCAGGCTGGAGTTCAACAAGTACGATGTCATGAGTATTCAGGAATGCACAAGATCCCATATTAGTGACTATATTTAGTGTTATTCCTTCTCCATCACAGCTTTCTGTTTGCAGAAGAGATTATGGAAAAAGTCCCTATGAAGCCTATGAAGTACTTGGTACTGTAGCGGCAAGTGTCATGAAAGAAGCCATCAGGGAATGAATAATACCGTATGTATAGCAGGATTTCAATAATAGGTAGCAAACTGGGCCAGGGATATGTACTGAATAATGGGACTGCAGGTATCAACCGGTGCTTGAGTACAAACACACCTTGCTCTCAACAAGCCGGTGGGGTATGTGAGAAATGCACGGTGTTTCCTGGGGCTGTAGGCACCCACCTCGCCCCTATGTGTACAACAGTCTCGGCTAAGGCTGTCCGACTATGCTTGGCTGTGCAGTAAATTCGGAGCTGTATGATAAGAGATAGTAAGTGGGATGTAAGCTAGCAGTAATTTATGGCAGGGAAAGTCAGTTCACTTTGGGCTTACCAACACTAGCAGGTGTGAGAAGGAAGAGAATCTCCTTCGACCAGGTGGGACTCCATCGCATTACTCTTCTAAGTTCTTGACAATCAGGAGGCTGAAATATTAAAATGTTATATAAAAGCATAACTATAATGTAGAATTCATCTAGGTCTGAGTTTGGCTAAAGAGGACACAACCTATGCAAATAACATAGAAGAAGAGAGGTATGAACTATTCAGATTAATAGTAATGAAATATTCAGATTCTATTAACAGGGGAAGGAACGCTTGCTGTGAAATTAATGAAATTTCTTCTTTTTGAAACATGGTTCAGGTAACAAATGTGAGCATCCCACTTCAATGCAGTGTAGGAGGTTGGCACCAACAATTAACACTGAGCTTTGTTTTAGGATGTTGAGCAACGCAGGTGTTTGTACCAGCAGCAAGCTTCATTCTCTTTCCTGCCCACACAGGGCCTGAGACAGGCTGCAGGGTCTGTCAGCTCCTGCTAACTGAACAAGAAGTGTTTCACAGAGAAGGGCTGCGTTCCCCAGCCACCTTGGAAGTGAGAAACACTGCCCGTGGGGTTATTCTGCTGCTTCATGAGCGTTTAGAGAGTGGATTAGCTTAAGTCTTAGGCTAGGCATACTCTGAAATGTCACTTTTGCAGCCACTTTTACTCAAGAAATGGCCATCATGGTTTTTCCCTTCCAGAACTCTCTTTCTCCTTAACGGACTACATCGGGGTTATCAACAAGGCTTTCTGTTTAGGCAGATTATTGGGTACGTTTTCTCACTATACATCAGCAAAATATGTTCCTCCTTTTTCCACAATATTGTAACATAAATAGTGAGGTAAATGTAATTTGGGATAGTGATTGCATCATTACTAAAAGGGGAGGCAGGATGGACTGAATGAAGGGATGCTGCGAGAAAGGAATTTGGATGTGAAGGACGACTGTTGGGTGCAGAAGAGAGAATGCTGTGAACCAGCAAGAATATAGATCGAGCAAAACAGACTGAAGAGCAAAGGAGGGAAGTAGAGTATGATGAAGCTAACGTGTAAGACACATAATTGTTCTGTAGCCCGAATTTAAAGACAAGAGCTCATGGAGACCTTCATCTGTGGAGAGGGAAAGAAGATGGGGGCTCCATGGTCTGCAGAGAGAGGTTTTCTCAGCAATGATGTACTGGCTGGAGGTGGAGAGGCGAGACAAGCAAGCCAAGGAGGAAAGAACTGCGTCAGGCAAGGCAAAAGGATATTATGGTACTTGATTTTGCAAAGGTTTAAGAAGATTGGGCTCAGGAGCCAAATCTAGCTGTGATATAAGGAAATGGTGTGCCGTTTGGATGCTACCTGCTTCCATGGCAGAGGATGTGCTGCTTGCTCCATCCCCGTCTGCCTACAGTCAGAGCTGTTCTTAGCCTCCGTAATAGTTGCTAGCCTCAAGCAGCAATAATTATCTGTACGTGACCCAGCACTGTGAGCGCTCGATTTCCTTCATCTGAATTTCTGGAGATTAAGTAATATGTAACTGTCAGTGGATTTCTGTGTTTCTACCATTATGTTGCTGGTAAAGCTGCTCTGATGACAAATGATAGGGGAAAAATAAACTATGCTCTGCTAATTGCAGATTTCAGAGGAGAGGAGTTGAGACCTTTTTCTCTCTTAAAAAGGTTTGTTTATTAAATATAGTATCAATGCTCAGCAAATTAAAGACCACTCTCAACATCTTTTTTCTTAAGAAAAAAAAAAAAGGACAAGATACCGAACAGCGGAAAAATTCCATGTCTTCTCCACCTCCTGCACCCACAAATGCATCTCCTTAAAAAAAAAAAAAAGGGCAGATTTACTGTTTGGCTTCAGTCCAAGGCATGGATGTGGGGAGCTGAGCTCTAGTCCTTTTCCTCGACATAAACGGGGGAGGGAGAAACCAGCGCTGGTTCCCTCCGGGCTTTTTGCCATCTGTCTCTGCCTCCCCATTTCTCCCACAGCCTTGTTTGCCTCCCGTGACGTACAGAACATGTGTGGATGCAGATGCCAGGCTCTGACTTGCCAAGAGCTCTTTTTTGACCAGGGGCCAGCCTCGCAGCTCGCATGATTCCTTTATGAATCCTAAGCACGTACCATCTTGTACAAATACTGACGTGTCTTGGTCCACCACCTGATTTTTACAAAGGATCTTCATAAAATGCCTCAATGAATGTGTGTGTCCACCTACTTCATAAAAATATGTATGTGCTACTGGAGGATATTTCCATGGATTAAAAAAAAAAAAAAATTCAATGTGCTTTAGCAAATGTGTGTGTTTGGGATGGGGCACTCTGCCCTGCACTGACGCCTAAGCGTGCTGATGGTCAGGGTGGAATTCCCATCTCATTTTTAGGGAGAAAAGTCATCTGTTAGGCAAAAAAGCAAAAGAAGAAAGCAGGTTTGGATTTGGTTTGTTGGGTTTTTTTTTGTTTGGGGGTTTGGGTTTTTTTCTGGTTAAGGTTTATGTGGAACACTACCCGAAAATACTGAAACGCTGCTCTGAGTTGCACCAACTATTTGGTAACACCTTTCTTTGCCCTGTCTTTGCACTGACCGATTCTTAACTGAGCCAGTTCTAACTCAGTTCTTGTGACTTGTCTTGCAATTAAGGCAGCCTGTTGGTTGATTTTCTTGTCAGTAAAGATGTTAAAACGACTTTCAGGCAGTCTCTCCTCCCTCCCCTACAACTGCCCAGACACGTTCTACGTCACCCTGTTTTCTGACAGAGTCCTCATGGCCATGGACAGCCCCGTGGGTTTTCGGGAGTTTGCCTTCTCTTTGTTTTCTCCATCCTCCTTCGGTTTAAGCAGATCTCTGGGAATCTGAAGATTCAGCTCCTTCAAACTCGGCTCCCCTGCCTTCTGAACAGATAAAACAGGCACAGCTTCATCCCCATGTTCCCACCTTCATACTGCTTTGGAAGTAATAAGGAAGACAATTTTTTTTAAGCTTTTTGACAAGTGGTGCTCGAGGCCTGTGAATGCTTATGTGACTTTTCCTCATTAGTAATGGTGGCATATTTTTAAATATTACTGTCTTCCTTTAAGCTGAAGAATATTCCTGTAATACCGTAATATCTCACTTTTAAGATGGGGAACAGAAACTTCAGCCTGGGCACACTGTTCAGAAGTCTGTAGTTGCATACTTTTGAAATATCTTTGTTTTAATGAAAATACATTGATTAAATTGTAAATTAAGCATGAATTTTTATTTCAGTCTGTCTTAGCATATTTTCAGTTCTCTGGACTGTGACTAAGGACCGTGTGCTTTAGCTGAAAACGGATTTTTCGTATGCGTTCAAGGCATTTTATTCAGACTTTGGTATGTCTGAAAAGTGCTGGGTATGGGATCCCATGAACTCTACTCCAGTGCTTTCACTCTCATTGGCATGCTGTTTCTCACCATCACTGATTTCAGTTTAGACTGCCATCTCCAGTTCATCCCTGATATTGTTTAATATGCATCTGATATGTTTAATAGGTGCATTATACGCATATGTATTTATTTGTATATAGATACACGTGTAGATATATGCATGCATGTATACATATATGTATTGTTGTTTAATAGGTATCCAGATTAAAAGCTGTTGGGCGTAACACTGCTTAGCTGGACTCAATTGTTAACCAGGCATCAGCTGAAGATCAGGGGGATGTCTGGCTCCTTTGAACCAAGCTGACAACGTTTCCCAGCGCTCACAGATGTCTGGAGCCAATGAGGGTCTTGTTCGTGCCCTTTCTGAACGTCCTTGACAAATGTGCCTGGCCATCTCTCGGCTGCCAAGAAACCTGATGCAATCTTACTTTATAGCCGGGCTCCAAGGGGATTGTACATTGTGGGCCTAGAAAAAGTTATTGATCTCTGAAATGTTCAGAGAGAAGATATTTTAAGGTTTATTTAAAAAAAAAAACCAACCCAAAACATTAAAAACCCCACTACTTTGGATCTTGACCCATAAAAAGATCAGGTGGGCAGAATTTTCAAACTACACTTTTGCTGCATAGTGGTCCCATCTATTCTTTCTTACTTGCCAGGACCCAAGTTCAAGAGCGTTTCTTTCTTCTGGAAAAAAACAACTTCACTGTATCTCATGTTTAGTAACTGTCATCGCTCCTACTTCCTGATTTCATTTAGCAAAGTCATCAACAGTCGTATGAGAAACTAGGAACCCTGAACTCGGTTTATGACAAACAAATTAGTAGTGTTTGCACTTATAGGTGTTATTTTGAGGTAGGAACTGGGGTATCTGAGGGCTTGTGTGAGAAAACACTTAAAACGGCTGAGATAACTGAGTGGAAAATCTTAGCAGAAAGGTAAAAGACTCTTTTCAAAATGATTTTTGTCCAATGATCATTTCAGCTGTATTCTGTTATGTCTTGACTTAGCAAATGAGGGCCTGGAGCCAGATGACACTTAATAAAATCGTGTCTCTTCGTAGTACTGAACACTTTGCTTCTTTGACTTGTGAAATGCATGTTTTAAGGCTTTGTATTAATACCTGGGACTCCTTTCAACAGAATGGAAAGAGGAGAGATAATTTGTGTTAAACAGAGCCTGCACTGTGAACTTGTCTTGAGTGTCAGCTTAGGTGCTTCTTTAATAGGGACAACAGAAATGTAATTTGTCATATGAGTGCACCAAGCTAGTCATGAGTCAAGATATCCTAATGGGTAATTGCTCTTCACCTCATGCAAACATTTGGGTTTGGACACATGCTTTTTCTTTCTTGATTTATTACTATTATTATTATTATTATTAACGGTTGTGTGTAGCACCCCATGGGAAATCCATTGAAGTGTGCTACTGGGAACCTGAAGAGCTGGACTCCGCTGGCAGCTTGATTTTTAAATACTTTTTGCTCACTGTAAAAACAATGGAGATCCAGGAGTGAAATGCATAAAATTACTGCAAAATATTAATAACTGCTGTAATTCCAGGGGAAGAAGAAACAGTTGTGCTTAAAGGAAGAAAGGCATAAAATTAATGACTGTGCTTTAAGTGGGAACAGTTCACAGGGTTTTGATCTTCTAGTAATACAGGGGATATAAAGAAAGCACAGCTGAAGAAACCAACACAGTCCACTCCAGTCTTTCAATAAAAGATAGCTTAACAGAATGAAAAAGAAAAGTTGTTTATAAATTTTAAAAAAGCCCCATAAACCACCTGGCTTTAATACATAAAAGGAATTGATCGTAGTTAGTTTTATAATATAGCAATAATATTCTGAAAATTAAAATATGTAGAGGAAAATTTATAAAAGTGAAAAAATTGCTTAGTGTTTTGGTTTTTTTACTAATACATAAGAGAACGTCAGATGAGTATTTTGATATATAAATAACCGCATGATGGAATAAAGTTGACTTTTTTCAGATGTGACTTACGTGTTAAGTATTTCTTGCCTTTATAACTGGAAGGGGAAGACGAAATATTTGAAATGTGGTTTTCTTTGGTATGTAAACAAACTATAAATGAGTTTTTTGTAAAGGCCATCTGTATATTCTGATTTTAAAAGTTTTGTGATGTATTAGCAGGAAAAACTTCTGTCATTCTTGCACCAATATTCCGATATAGGGACCGCGGCCCCTTCATCAGCAGATCCTGCCATCTTTGCACAAGACACAGCCAGCTTCAAGTTGACCCGTCCAGCTTCAAGTCCCATAGCATAGTCTGGAAGAAAAAAATCTGTGAATCTCGGTGCTTTTGCTACTATATGAGAAGGTATCAATTTGTATAACTATAGATTTATTTTGGTTTAATGTCTTTAGATACTGTAAACATTCTGGAAAAGCTACTATGTTTTTATCCATGATGACTTTGTCATCGGCGGACTAGAAAATCCCGGGACAGAGTGGCTATTACCAGTCGCAAAAATTCTCCAGGATTTTGTGTTCTTTTGGTACTGCTTAAGAAATACTGTGTCTTAAGATGCTGGAAAGTATTATCCCACTCCAAACAGATTGTGGAAGCACAGGAGAGAGATCCAAATAAACTGTAATGTACAGTGCGTGTCTGCTTAAATGTTTGTAACTCGTGTGACATCAAAAAAAGTAGGGCTCAGCTGTGTTAACTGGCCTCTGAATTTTTGTCACATTGTTGACAAATCTTGTTTCACGAAGAAATGCCTCATCGAGAAAGACATGGAAGAAGAAAAATGCACTTCAGTAAAGTACAATTTTGTGACCTGACGATAATGCGTTATTGACACTGTTTTACTAAGACACACTTATTTCTCGTGCCATACAGTATCTTCCAAGGGGGGCGAGTTTTACAGTTCAGGACTCTGCTGGGCATTGTACACACAAATACACACAAGCAAAACTGTAGTTTTACGCCTCTGACGTTATCCTAGCAAGACGCTTAGGCAAGTAAACTGCGAAACACCATCCTACACGAGCCCTTTTTAGGCTTAAAGTCCTGTTGCGTGGTGAAAATACCGCCTGAAATTCTTGTTCAAAATGGTACGGACGTGCAAAAAG
>NW_008824806.1:592411-624925 GCF_000699105.1 Pygoscelis adeliae | reverse complement strand
CCCGGGGGGGTGGGAGGCAGCCCAGCTCCCCTGGGCGTTTGCGCCTTCCCCGCTTTGCTTGCTGGTACGGGTGGGTTTTTGTAAGGGGCCGGGGCGGGCGACGTTAGCTTGTGACTGACTCTTGACTCCGTCCAGCTAACCCGGGGAGGGCTTGAGGGTACGCGGAGAGCTCAGCCGAGAGTTTCCTCCTGGAGCTGGGAGCCTTCAAGTAGTTGTGCTGCGGCAGGAGCGGGCTGTAGAAATCCCAGCGGCACCCAGAGGGTGCTTTGCGGCGTGCGGAGAGATCATCTGCTCTGCCGGTGGTTTATCCCTCTCTCCGGCTTGCCTTGCCTGCCGGAGCGAGCTGCCCGAGGGATGCTTCGTCCTTGTGCCGCCCTACCTACTTCTGCCTGCTCGGCTGTCAGGGCTGTAGCGGCACTGGAGGAGCTTCTCTGTCTCCTCTTTTCTGCCGTGAGTAGAGGTAAGGGAGTCAAGAGGACTTCAGGAGCATGGGGCAAACTCTGGCCGTGCCCTAGCTGAAGCTTGCTGTTTTCTGGAGTTGTATTTCACATTGGGCTTCTACTAAAGGAGTCAAAGTACTGATTTTTGACTAGCAGGCTCTTTGAGAAAAAAAGTACGCGTTTGATTTTCAAGTTGTGGCTTAAGCTATTTATACTGGTTTTACTGCACGAATGGTAAATAGCAGAACTGCTGTTTCCCCCCACAAAGTCATGCTTTTTCTTACTTCTGAGAATAACTGAGAATTTCAGGGGCTTGAGCAAAAATGTGCAGCTTGTCCAATTCACAAGCCTAAGTCAGGAGCAACCAGAAGTAATTTTCGTCTCATATGCGCCTGGTCTCAATTCAATTCCATAACAGGCTTATCTTTGATTTAGACTGAGTAAGTATGTAAATACAGACCCATCTTCAGTTGCAGGGCCGTTCGTTCTTTCTGGGAGCTTTCTTAGGAGCAGGTGGCATATGCATGTATGAAGGATTCCAAAGGAAAATTATATTTGTGGAAAATTCTTGGTTTCTCTGAAGGATAAAAAAGGACTGGTTATTATGGGGAATATGCTTGGATTTGGGCAGTGTATGAAGTCGAATTAATATCTTTGCCTGTACAATTTATATTATACTGAAGCATTTTTTAACAGGATTAAAACTCTTACTATGTTTCTGATAAAAATTAGCTATCAGCTTATTCTTCTGAATGATAGTGAATAATATGCATGCAAGTTTGCTGGAAGATCATCACTGTTGCAACGGACTTTGCTTTGACTGTTAAGACTCACTAAGGCAGTATGCCACTACTATACTGAATCGGCAGTAACTTACGTAGTTAGCCAGTCTGAATTGGGCAGTTATGTCTTTATCTTGAAATTGCTTATTTTTCCTTCCTGTCTACCATGATAATTTAATTTCCCCCACACACACACTGGAGAAGGCTATTTGTTTTGGGGGCGGACGAGATGTAACTCATGTGGCATCCCTGCTGCTGGGAAGCCGAATGTTATCTGAGCGCTCTTCACCCGACTTTCTGGCCTGTTCTCACTTGATAAGCCTTTGGCAAGTCCAGCATCAAAGGAGAATTTAAAAAAAAAAAAAAGATTCGGCATACTGCAATTTTCACTTTAAGCATAGACAGTAAACACAGTTAAAAACAGCTTTTAAATACAGTTTTGGTCAAACTTTCTCAATATGTCTTTGAACAAGTATCATGTTTCTTTTGACACTGCTGCACATTGATTAGAACAGAATGTAATTCTTGTTGCTTGATTCTTAACAATTTATGTAATTCATAAGTCCCAGGTAACCATTGCAGGCCATGGTTGTCAAGCAACAATGTCAGAATGCTTTTTGTGATCACCTTCACTGTTGGAAAAAAATCGCAGGCATCCATCTGAGACCTAATCAAACCCCTCTGATTTTTTTCCTGAGTTTGAACAAACTAATTCTTGATGCGCTTTCTCATTTGAAACGTTACTCCAGCCGTCTTCAGCTGAATCATCGTGGTTTTCATTGAAATGTCCCAAAATGCAAGTAAAATGACAGTATGAAATCTGCCAATCTGAGAGATTTTTCACACCTGTGTGTTCTAAAGCATTGAGGGCGTTAAAAAGAATGGAGAAATCACCAGTAAGTCCCAAAGTGCGTGATGAAAATGAGTTACCAGGGAAGAACAATAGGCACAGTATGGCCTTTATGCATCATCTGTTCCTAAATGCGGTTTATTAAAAAATCAGCACTGGCAATAACATGAGGGTTTTTTTGTTTGTTTTGTTTTTCAAAGCTTTTGTGAATGGATTAAAAACGATCTGATTTATCGTGGATTTTTTTTCCCCAATTGATCAGAATAGGATATTGTCAGTGGGTAAAGGTGGCTCATAATGTACCGCAGCAATGGCCCCAGACGTGATACTAATCAAATGGATCTCAGTGATGTGAAAATAAAAGTATAAATGTTGCTACTAAAACTTCTGCATGACGTAAAGAAATAATAAGGTGATTAAAAACAATGACTGGGCATTTTCCCAGAACAAGCTGGATCCGTTGGTGAGTTGAGGTCAAACAAACTGGTTTGCAGTAGCACCAGACGCAGGCTTAGACAGCGGTAAGAGAAATGCAGTTCCGCAGGTGTGATTTGCACCTCACGAAATAGCGATTTAAAAAGGTTTTAGATATTTAGATCAAACATCTTAACCCAAGTCCACAGTGGGCTGCTGTGATACGAGGGACTCGTGTGGCATGTGTGCCTACCAGAAGGACTGGTACTTCGTACTGTTGCGTAATTTTGTTTTTCCATGCCTGATGTCAATATTTTTAGAAGGAAGCTGAAAAGCTGGAGAAGATAGTGGAAAAATGATGTAAAGTCTGGAGAGAAGCATCAGAGTAAGAGATTTTGCTTGGGAGGTGACTAGATTACAGTAAAGAGGTATTGTCATGGGGGAGAAATAAATGGCCTTTTAATCACGAAAAGGATAATAAGAATTGATGACTGGAAGCAGAGGGCAAACTCAATTTAGTCATAATCAAGCATTAATTTTTAACAAACCGTGGATCAGCTGCTAAAGGAACCTTTGGGTTTCCCATGTCTGAAAGTTTTCCCATGTCTTGAAAGTTTTCAAATCAGATGGCGAAATACGAGTCGCTGGTGTCCATACAGCCTTAAATCGCTTTTCAGCGAGGACTTGGGCAGTGGGCTGTGCAACAGCGGCGGTCAGAGTAATTACGGATGGTTTCACCAAATAGCCCAGTGGTCACTGTAAGTTCTATTAAGATGAAGTGTGGAGCCTTTTTTCCCCTTCTTTTGGTGTTGTACAGATGTGCACGCCCCGAGCATTTGGTAGCTCTGGGAGTGCAAGTCAGTCTCTGTGTTTCACTGGGCTTCCTGGCTTGAAAGTCCTCGCAGTTTGGGGCAAGCGTAATTTCAGTATCCTCAGCAGAGTAGATTACTGTGATATAATCAAAAGGAAATCTAGTCTGTCATATCAAAATATTAATGTTAAATCTCATTGTGGTGTTTCATGGGTTTTTTTGCATTTTATTGAAGTTTGATGTACAAATCAAATCATAAAATCCTGTATGAATAAGAGTGTTTGAACTATTATTACTGTACCATACCATTAGACAGGAAGCAAGAGAGGAGACTTAATATGCCAGGCTAAAATTTTAAATACAGAATAAGTAGTTGAGGAAGCGGATGTTACCATCTTATTCCAAAATAATTGAAATAAACATGATTATTTTATATAACATGCTGTATTTTCCTCCCGTGTTGGCACTTGCACAATTTCTGAATGCCACATTAATCTGAACTAAGACACACCTCTTCTAAAAATGTGCAACCCTGCTTGTTTTTCCTGACATAACAGTTTGGCTTTCTAGTCATATGCTGAGAAGGAGAAAGTCCCAGATGTTAAACAGTTTCTGATGATTTTATTTATCCTTTCGAAGTCCAACAGAAAGACGGATTTAATAACCAGAGCATTAAGTGCAACTGGCTTGTGGCAAGGCAGACAGGAGGGAACCTTTGGGTTGCTGAGGGTAGAGAAATCAGAAAACCTGATTTCCTGGAAATGTGAATAATAAATATATGTGTATGAGCTCTGGGTTGAATCTAGCTCTGTCGGTGTCTGCAGAGTGTTATTAGCTTTCTGCAGGACATCCCGCTTCAGCTGCACTGGAGCAAGGCCCCGTACTGTTACCAGTTGAACATCTAGAGGAGGGAGGGTTAGAAACCTACAGCGTGAAAGACAGTGAGTAACGTTGTCCTTGCCAGGCCCCCGAGGTCAGTGAGCCCGGGAGAACCGCAGCTGGAGGAGGACGACCACGTCACCTTAGCTGGTGGTTGTGACAAAGTTGTGTTCTGGGAAACGCGGTGGTTTTCTTCATTATGACTTTTTAATTATTATTCTGACGTTCATACTGAAATAATTACCTAGAATTTTAATTAATGTGGGATTTGTGACCATGTAGTAGGCTTCTCCTAGAGCCCAGAGCCTGAAACACCACGCACGGTGCCAGCCGTCTGGAGAGGGGAGGGAAGAAAGAGGCTGATGTGCAACAACGCTTGCAGCACTGGCCAACACCAGATTACTCACTGACAGTCAGGGTTTGTGCATGCATGGGCAGGAGGACGGAGCAGGCGTGTTTGAAGTCTCTCCTCTGTTCCCTGTGAAGTTAGGATAACAACACTTTCTCTTCATCCCGGAGTCTTTCTGAAGACACAAAACAGAGAGATTTTTAGGCAGCCAGATGCTACGGTGATCTGGTCCACCTCAAATGCATTCACTGATGTGTGCACTGCACAGGCTTTGATAAATGAAGCACTTGGACCACTCCTGTCTCACTGAACCCTCATTTTATGAAAACTATCCAGTATTTAACCATGCAAGAAAGCTGGGTGTGATTCTGTAAGCAGAAATACTGTGGGAGACGAAGAAATGGAGCACCCCTCTCAGGTTTAGGTTATGCTGTCTTAGGGTGGTGGTTGCTGTCAACGAAGCTCGTCTCATCTTTCTGATCTTCCCTTTCTGGGCTTCCTGACCTTGCAGATACATGCTCGGCACCGGTGCAATGTGCTCCAATAGGTTGCAATGTGAGAAATAAGTAACTTTTCATTCCCATGGGCTCAAATTCAAGTAGCAGCAGAAAACATTTGCCTGTTATTGAAATTTAACTAATGGTCACCTCTTTCCTGCTGGTGATATTTGGCCATCTGGAGCTGCGTGTGCACAGACCTACAGTGATAAACCTCCCTTAGGGCAGAAGGT
The DNA here is from genome assembly GCF_000699105.1 of Pygoscelis adeliae. Taxonomy (NCBI): domain Eukaryota; kingdom Metazoa; phylum Chordata; class Aves; order Sphenisciformes; family Spheniscidae; genus Pygoscelis; species Pygoscelis adeliae. The sequence goes on along the minus strand of NW_008824806.1, from coordinate 619,670 downwards.
TTTTTGTTACACAGGGGTTTGTCCTCCCCGGGCCAGGCAGCATGGCTGCGGGCGCTGGTGCTGGGGCTGCCGGCGCCTGCGCGGTGTGCTCGGTCACCGTAGCCACTGTGCGTGTCGTGGTGTATTTGCTGTGATAGCATCTTGACAGCGCAGTCAGGAGGTATTGTTCCCCTTCATAAATTTAAGCCTGGGAAGGTAATCATGAGGGTTGGAAAACATTAACCTGATGAAGGCCAGGGAATTTCAAATGGATTAAAACCAAGTGAACAGCTTCTTTCTTTTGAGAAGAACTGAAGGACAGTTATTTTTATGTTCGTGGACTTGCTGGTAGTTGCTTGGCCTTCTTTCAAAGTCATCTGCTATCGTTGTGATGGGGTTCCCTGTAAGTGCCTCCTGTGTGAACTACAGAAGTGAGTGTGGTGATGTGACCATGGAAAATCTGGAGCAAAATTCCTTTGCCACCAAAAGGGGATGGAGAAGCTCATCACTCCCTGCAAGTGCAGTGTTGAGGTTTTTTTTCTGTATGAACTAGACTGTTGAAAGTAAAATTTTAAATACATGACCACTTCTGGCAAGGTCAGCATTAATCCTGCATATGGATTTCACAGAATAAACAGTATCAGTTATATATAGATAGTTTGCCCACTGACCCCAAATCACTTGTCTTTTAATTTTTACATTTCTCAGAATGTAAATGAAGTCTTTCCTAAATACTGATCTTATTTTTCTGCAGTCCTAATGGAATTAAGTAAACAGTGTTTTGTTTACTGTTAACCTCCATCTTCAGTTATATCAGTTGCAGCACCATGAAGTGATCACAGTGGCTGCTGAGCCTCCAGACAGGGTTTGGATGTTAGAGGTTTCTTTGGTCTGCCTTCTTGGGTTTTGCAAAAAATTAGTTGTTACCTGGGTATAAGCTGGTATTCAAGAGGTTATTGTAAAACAGATTTTAACCATTTTAAGCACGTGTATTTTCAGCATGGTATGCTTGGAAACTCACCTTTTAATTTTTATGGAAAAGAATATGATGTGCATGAAAGTAGTGTGTTATTTTTGACAAAAGTCTTTATAGGTGAAACTTGGGATTCTTTTGGGGGGAAAAGCCCTAACAAAACTTGTTAGATCAATTCCCGATGGATGCAGCATACAACGATACTTGTTTCCTACAAATTTTGGCATTTCTTCATGAGCTTGATTTTTTTGATTGAGCTTAATTTTTCAATCAGCAGCAAATGCAGGAAACTGAGTGAAGTTTCTAGCAAATGCAAGGTTTTCAGAAAATACTTCTTTAAGAAATTGACTTTCATGCTACAAAAGCTCTAGAAGATTTGCAGCCAGTATTTCAGGGGAAATTTGTAAGCCAGAGCCTTCAAAATAATATTTGATAAAATCTTGAGTAAGCTTACTGTAACACTGGCTGGTACGCAACCACGGAGTTGTACTGCCAGCTTCTAACTGAAGTCTAATGTCCCCTGTGTGCTGATGAAAAGTGCTCCTAAGTGCTACTAAAACTACATATATGTAGTGGGATTTTCCCAAAGCATCCGCTGACTGCCCAGATAAATTTAGCCCGAAAGAACATAAGCCCCGTTGTTCACAGAGGTCGTAGGTCCTAACTGTCTGAGTGGCCGCGAAAATACTACGATTCTAAATTAAAGGAAAAATTTAAAATAGATAAGTTTTTTTGGTGGCTATTTTGTAAACAGAAAAAGCAAAAATCTAGATCACAAATTTGCATTTGTGAAAGACACAAGAAATGCTAAGTGGTGTCAGTGCCTAAAGGACTGAAAAGAGAGAGAAATACGTAATTCTGTGCCAAAGCTCTATATTAAGTGAAAGACAGAAGGACGTGATGCCTGCCTTGAGAGCAACACCTAGCAGGAATTAGGAGGATGATGTTGGATAAAACAGGGATTTTGGGGGCAATGGTATGCCTGTGTTTTAAAACGGATTCTGAAAACTGCAGCATCTCTGAGAGGAACTACACAGAATCTAGCAAAAACACATTGCTAGTGTAAGGAAGCTCAAACTGTTTATCTAATCACAGAGAAGCTACAGAAGCAACTTGACGGTAGCTAAGGAGGAGTAAGAGCTTTAATCATAGAATCATAGAATAGTTTGGGTTGGAAGGGACCTCTAAAGGTCATCCAGTCCAACCCCCCCGCCGTGGGCAGGGACATCTTCAACTAGATCAGGTTGCTCAGAGCCCCGGCCAGCCTGACCATGCCATTCCAGGGATGGGGCATCCACCACCTCTCTGGGCAACCTGTTCCAGTGCTTCACCACCCTCAGCGTAAAAAATTTCTTCCTTATATCTAGTCTAAAGCTATCCCCTTTAGTTTAAAGCCATTCCCCCTTGTCCTGTCGCAACAGGCCCTGCTAAAAAGTTTGCCACCATCTTTTTTAGAAGCCCCCTTTAAGTACTGACAGGCTGCAATAAGGTCTCCCCGAAGCTGCCTCTTCTCCAGGCTGAACAACCCCAACTCTCTCAGCCTTTCTTCATAGGAGAGGTGTTCCATCCCCCTGAACATTTTCGTGACCCTCCTCTGGACCCGCTCCAACAGGTCCGTGTCTTTCTTATGCTGAGGGCTCCAGAGCTGGACGCAGTACTCCAGGTGGGGTCTCAGAGAGCAGAGTGGAGGGGCAGAATCCCCTCCCTCAACCTGCTGGCCACGCTTCTTTTGATGCAGCCCAGGATACGATTGGCCTTCTGGGCTGTGAGCGCACATTGCTGGCTCATGTCCAGCTTTTCATCCACCAGTACCCCCAAGTCTTTCTCGGCAGGGCTGCTCTCAATCACTTCATCCCCCAGCCTGTATTGATGCCGGGGGTTGCCCCCACCCAGGTGCAGGACCTTGCACTTGGCTTTGTTAAACCTCATGAGGTTCACACAGGCCCACTTCTCGAGCTTGTCCAGGTCCCTCTGGATGGCATCCCGTCCCTCTGGTGTGTCGACCGCACCACTCAGCTTGGTGTCATCTGCAAACTTGCTGAGGGTGTAATCTCGTTGACAAACATATAGTGAGCTTCCTAAATATTTGGAGTCAAAATGCATGTGTTACACTTGGCAGAATTGGCACCAAATCATCTGCGGTCTGAAGCAGCAGCCTGGCTGTGAGACATGCTGTGCGCACTGCCCTCACTTTAATAGAAACAAAGAATTGAGAGGTGGTTGCTTACACTGTAAACTATATGGTGGGAAGAAAATAGCAGGTAGTAAAGTAGCCTTTAATATAGGGGAGACAAATCTTACAAAAGTGGGTAGCTGCAGGCTGAATCCAGAGGAATTCACATGCTAAGTATGTTTTTAAAGTAGATTTTTTGAAGATGAGTGTGTTTGGACCCAACTGCTATGGGAAGCGATGCTATGGCTTTGCAGCCTTGGCTATCACGGTACTAAGACCGCCAGTGTGATGAGGATTGCCAAGCTCAATAGAGGGGAAATGGGAGCAAAATCTAATGGCCTGTGATAAACAGGAGAGCTGACTAGTAAAAACGCTATCATGTTGAGATTACAAAAACCCAACACCCAGCTGGAAGCGATTGCTGACGGTGTGCAGATACGTTGTGCAAGCATGGAGGCTCCGATAGTCCCCGGATGTGCCAGGACTTTTGTGCATGTGCCAGACCGCCGTCCTCACCGAGTCCAGGGTTTCTGTGTGCAGCTCCGTCAGCTGGCAAGCCCTGTGCTTGAAGGAGAGTTATTTGTCTTGTTGGCAAGTGGTAGAGCAAATAAAACCACCTAAGTGGTGACTTACGCTGGATGACCGAGCAGTTTCTTCTGGACTTAAATCTGCAGAAATGAACATCGCCGTCAGAAAATTATGAAGGTAGTTTCTTTTGTGCAGCAGTCACAAGTCAGGATTCAGCTTTTTTATAACAAGGCTAGTTGTTTAAGAAGATACTTTGTATTTAACAAAATAAGGCCCTACTCCAGACATCTGTTGGTATGTTGAATACAACCCAGAGTTATGCTGAACTGTACAGGGAGAACTGAGGCACAGGGAAATGAGACCCCGATCCTGCAAATCCTTAATGGCATGGTTTGTTCTGCAAGCATAGGTCCAGGGGTTTACCACAAAGGTAATTAATGGGCATGAATTCTTAATGACTGGGGCATAAATAGTTTACCAAGGTACTGCAGGAAGCCTGCAGCAAAACTGGGGATAGAGTCCCCAGACTCTTCAGTCCGAAGGCAGTTTTCCCTCTTGTAGTTTGATGGTGGCATCTAAGTTTTACCTTTTTTACTGGACCTAATTCAGGAACATATTTAGGGCATTTGTCAATGAATTTAAGATAAAACCTAGCTTGGTCCTGTGGCCAGACTGTGAGGTGCTTGCGGGGATGTTGCTCCTCCGTTGGCTGTTAAAGAGGGTGTCTGAAGGCCCCTTCCACCTGTTTTTAAATTAGCTCTTTGTGTCACTGGAGGCATCTATTGAAAGATTGTATTATAAACTCCAGCTCGTCCTCATGTCTGTGAAGTGTCATGTGGACCAGTGATGCTGGGTAAATACTAATGAGTGAAAGTTGTTTTCTAAACTCCCAGCACAGGCTAATTGGATTTTTTTTGTGTTTCTTAGCTGGGCACTGCAGAAGGGCAACCGATTTTAACACCGAGAACACTAAGCTTAAACAACAATAATGCATTTAAAGACAAGAGTTAATGTCGTGCTTTCAGCAGACAGAACAAACAAGTTGTTACTGTTAAGCCTGAGGAAAAGACCTAAATTCAAAGTCCAAATCAAAACTCGCCAGCTGCTGTGAGAAGACAAAGATTTATTATTGTGGAGTCTAAACTGGAGATTTATCACTGCGGTAGATTCAATGCTTAAGTGATTAAGTGCACTTAAATATACCAATTAGAAGGATGAAAGCTATAGGGCAAAAATGAAATGCAGTCATCGTAAAATTCCTCTTCTGCACAGTGTGCCAACTGCAACCATGAGATTTAATTTCCAGCTCACTTTCTAGAAATAAACTTGACTTATTAAATGTCAGGCCTGTTAGGTTGATATGCTAGGTCTTGTGCTCAGCGGCAAGACACTCGGAGATCAGATTTATAGCACAAGAAATGTTATCGTCGTCATTTTATTTTGTAAGGCTGCCATTCATTTCTCAAGAAAATGTGCTTGTAACCTGAGAGTGCCGTAGATGCTGATTTTCACATAACTAAAAGTTTTGATGGCACTGCCTGTATGTTTTATGCTGAGGACTGAAAATTGTTTACAGTGTGGCTTGGTCTGGAGCAAGGTTATATGATCTAGTAACACACTTAATCTTCCATGTGAAATTTCTCTTGCTATTTTTAATTCTGAAGTGAACCTGATAGCAGCATACCCAGCTGGTATGTTTTACACAAATCTCAGCTTAGAGTCCCAGACTGGTCATTTCCTCGGTTTTCGGAGAGAAGGTTAAACCAGACCCCATTAGGAGAGGGTGTGCAGCTGGCCTGTCATACCCTGCGCAGGGGATGAGGGCACAGAGTCCCCGAGTATGACTCAAGCCGCTTCTCGAGCAGAAACCGACTTTGCGCAGCAGCAGCAGCGTGCTGCAGCCGAGCTGACGAGCCCTCCCTGCTGAGAGAAGGAGCTGAGGAGGTCTCGTGCAGGGCTGCACTGATGCAGACCTACCGCTTCTAGGAGCCAGAAGCATCTCCTCGACAGAGCTTGACTTTATGGGTTTATCTGCCCGCTCAGAGTAGTCTCCTGTACCATGCTGCGTTGGATGGTATAGAAGTGCCTTCTGGTCCCTGTGTCTGTCCGTCCAGCTCTTTGGGTTCGGACAAAGGAGGAATGATACAAGCACGGGAGAATCTCCTTAGCAGTAAATATTGCCCAACATACTCTTAACTTGGATTTTCCTCCAGAAATCCTTGTCAAGAGTCTATGGTTTTAAAGTACTGATCGCAGCTGTGTTAGCAGCAGCCCCAAAAGCCGTGTAGTCTTGTGGGGTACACAAGCCATGAGGAGCTCTCATTAGCTCCAGGACTTTTGAAGATACCTGGACTGCAGGATTTGCCTAGAGCTGGCAAGTGAGGATTTGGCTTGTGTTACAGTCAGGGGTATTTTGTCAGTGGCTCTGCGAGAGCCAGGATTTTCACCCTCGATGTCACAGCGTAGCTCCCCTGCCTCCTGTGAGGAGTAGGTGGGAGCTGTGCTGCATGGAACTAGAGAGGTGGACAGGGCTCTCTGGGTCCCCAACTCCAGTCCTCAGTCATATTTTACGTTATTTTCCCATAAACTATTGCATTGAAAGATATTTCTGGAACTAGCTCTGATGGTTAGAAACCTTGGTCTTACTCCAGCCCAGATGTATTCATGGCTGGTTTGCATGCATTTGTCCTCATGACAGCGCTCTCCTTTACCTTCAGAAACTGCACTGCCGCCATGAGGACTGGTTCCCAGTGCACTTACATGGGGTTTTCCCTCCTTATTCTCCCCTTGTGAGGCTGAGTCAGTCAGGCTATCCTAGCCTGCTCTCCTAAAATGGCTGGATGTCCTTGATCATGCTAGTAATACTCTACTCTTTCATTTTTTCATCCGCTTCATAATTGGGTAACCAGCGTTGTATGTCGTATGCCAAGGTAAGGCTTCATTAACTGCCTTATGTAGTGTAATTAATCTTTCTTGCCTTCCACTGGAAATATTTTGCTGTGTAGCCATATGGTCAAAATTGCCTTTTTTTTGTCGGTATCTCCTTGGTGGATCGTAGCAGTATGTGGTCATATAGTAGGTGTGGACCTGTCACACCAGCTGACCAGCTGTGAGCAGAAACCCTTGCAGATCCCTTGCCCTTTGCACCATTAACTTTGATCTGGTTTCTCTGGCAGCTCATACCAGCTTTCTTCTGCACCCTTCTTGTTTTGGTAATGAAAATATTCAATAAGGTTCAATTGACAGCTCCATGGGCTCTCCTCATAGCCCAGTGGTCCCAGGCAAGTTGGAGGTTTCTTCATCTCTGCCGGTCCCTCTCTCTCTTCCCCATGTCTCCTGTTTTAACTAACTTCCTATAGCACTGGCAAATACTTTACTGAAATCCAGACAGTTTAGAGCTACCCATTTTTCTTGGCTAGAAAACTAGCTATTTTTAATAAAGAGATATATCTGGTTGGTCTGGCATGATGTATTTATTTTGCATTTTATCCAATTTTTCATCTAGCTCCGTTGCTTAATTTATTGTTATCTTTAAAATTCTGAAGTTTCACACAGTACTGCTTTGTCAGTAGGGCAGTAGCTTGGGTCTGCTTGTTAAATATAGAGGTATGAGGTATTCTGGCGTAGTTTGGGGAGTTTCATCAGTTTATTAAAACTGTCTTGATGCTGGGCTTGATTTTTCAAATGCCACTTCTTTCAGTAAGATGATTTATGTATGTTCCCTTCATCTCACACTCAGCCATGTCTTGAACGTGTTAAGCTCTTTGAATTATGTCTCTGTTTCTCCTGTCACAATATCTCTTTTCTTGTGCTTACTTCTATTATGTTTTTCCTCCACATTCAACAGTTTTGTTCCCATTTAAAAGTGGAAGAAGTATTCACTTTGGTTTGGGGACTACTGTATCCTATTTCTTACCTTGCTGTCTCATTATTTATTTTGTTGAAGTAATCTTACTGGTTTGCTGGGTTAATTTTCATATATATTAAGTGTTTTTATACAACTCTTAAGATGTAACTCAGTCTGACTTTTAGCAGATACAATTTTATTTCTGTGCCTTTTGTCCTCACCAAAGCAGAGGGGAATCTTTGAACATCCCAGGTCTTGTGGGTGTTACTTGTACAGGGCTGATGTTGCTTTATTTTAAAGCCTTGGCTGATAGTTTGGTGTGTCTGAGGTAGAAATGGAATTTAACTTTCCACTATTATTTTGAGAAAGTCTGTGTTGCAGTTCTGGCCTCCTTGAAGTGGTTGGCAAAGCTCCTACTGACTCTGATGAAACAACTGAGTTCTTTGACATTAGGTCCTGGTAGAAAAGGGTATTTAGCATGAATAACTCCCAAACACCCCCCAGCAGTCTGAAAATAATCTGCACATTCACTGCCTTCCTGTGTTTGGAACATCATAGGTATCAAGAAACTGAGAACTGATAGTGCAGGTTAGACAGCATTAAATAAAGATATTTAGTGAGTATTATATATTAAAAAAAGCTGACTTGTCCTAATGGAAACTGCAGAGTTTCTCAGGTGCTTTTTATGTTTAAAGAGTTATTAATCAGTTGTCTTCCCACACATTTTTTTAAGTTCTTGAAGTTGCAAGATAAATTTTCAGTTTTACAAGGTATTGTAAGCTTTCTGACAATATGACAAATTTTACATGATGTAAGCCAAACCCAGTAATTAGTAAATCACTCAGCTGAAAATTTTGGGTGCTTCAAGTACTATTCTACTGTCTTCTAAAACTCAGGTAGATCTAAAATTCCCAATTTTTCTGCAGACCACATTCAAGCTGGCAATGACTGATTATGGAACAACATCCTTATTAGGCAATTGGTTTTATTTAGGTTTCTGAATAGCTATATAGTACTGTCCCCCTTGTGTTTGACGTCTAGGTCTATAAATACACAGCTCTACAAATGCTCTGTCAGTTGGGGTGCAGAGTCAGTGGTGTGCAGGACTAGTCAGCATCGTTTGCTACTTTCCTTAGGCAAGCTCGTAATACAGGCTTGAAATAAATACCCTATAGCATCTTCATGACAAATCTGTTCTTCCCTAGGTACGGAGGAGTTCCTCTTTCTGGATGGCAGAAACGTGTGGGCTTATACACCTCTCTACTTTCCACTTTACTGCAGGGCTGTTAGGGGCCATTTTGTTGGTGCAAATGAGATCAGCCACCGGTCGGTTGTTGTAACATGGCTTGGTAGCTGTAAATGCTGACCCAGCTTGGTTCATCGGGAGGGCAGCAGCCACCCTCGGGATCACCCAAGACAGTGGGATCTCAGATCTTCCACTCCGGGTTATGACCCCTTTGCATCTTTGCAGTGGACCCTTAGAGCTACAGAGGAGTCTTTGGTTTAGCTCAGGGTGAACACTGGAGACTTTCTTAGTTTAAAAAAAAAAAACCAACAATCCAAAAACCAGGCACAGAGAGTATCCACAGGGAGCTTCTCTGGCCGTTAGCTCCCTTGTATACACAGCCCTCTGTAAATTGCATTCATCCTCTTTCCAATGCACACATGACCCTTCTGCACAGGCACAAAAATCAATAATAAACAGTAAATGAGTAACGAAAGGCCTGCCAACCAAAATCTCTCTTGTTTAATTTTGCGTTTCTTTTCCTTTTCTAATCTAATGTGACAGAGGAGCATTTAAGGGAGAAGGATGCCGGGAGCAATGCAATTTTATGAAGCGTTTTCTCACAAACGCCTTTGTTTTAGGAGCGAAGGGGCTTGGTGATGCCTGGGGGGGCTGAGATCCCCTCGCCGGGCCTCACACGACAGGCACTGCAGGCTGCGGCAGCTGGGGTCCTGAGCTTAGCCCTTCAGAAACTTTCTCCTTGCATGAGGAACAGAAACCCATTACGTTGATGGAGTAGGTAGCGATGTGTCTTGGGCGAGTCGGGCTCTGCAGTTCTCTGCATGTTGAGCCTGCCTTTTAACTAGGCTTTGTCCTCTTCCTTTCCCCCTCCCTCCTTAGATTTTTATCTGCCTTTGGTCTTTAAGGTGCAAATAAATTGGTATTAAAAGTATCATCTTCTCTGTTCCTGTTTATAGTGTTATTTTATTTGGGGTATGTATTTTAAACATGCAGACTGGAATTATATCTACAGGGCAGTGTTTTCAGAAGCACCCGTGGTATTTCATCACCTAGGTGCTTTAGTCAGCCATTAGTTTACTTACTAACATGTACTTATTTATATACTCTTTATAATAAGCATGGTAATAAACCAGAAAGTGCTTTGCTAACTGTAAGAAAATCATTAAATATCTGATATACAATGTAATATGTACATCTACAATGGCACAATATCCTTTTACTTGTATGCTACTGTAATTCTGTACCGTGCGTTGTAGCCGTTGATTTTGCAGGAAGTTACGCCGTCAGTTTGGAATAAAAGTTAATATTAATGAGAGATGTCAGAACACCATAAAATAATAATAAACCAAAAATGCACGCCAGTTCAAACAAATTTGGTTACGGTGTGTTTGCTCTCTGTGAATGCTGTAGTTCAGCAAGAGGAACGTCAGCTGACTTGGGTCCTCAATGTTCTTAAAATATGGGTCCCTCTGGTTGGGGGATCACAACACTGCATGGCAGTAGATTGGAATGGTCTGAAGTTTAAATTCTGGTCTTAATTTATAGTGAACAAAAGAAACTGTATATTTATTTACAGAGACCGTTAACATTACCATTTGGCATCTTGCAGATAAATTCGTTAAAAAGGATTCATTGAATTTGTTTATGAAGGGGATAAGATTATACTTTCTATTCAGCAGATGTTTATCATGCAGAAAATTAACTAGAAGCCAATGCACTTGCACTTGAGTCACTTCCATTTCCTAGTGGCTGCTATCCAGATGGGAACAGTAAGATCAGACTTTTGTTCTACGCTATTGGTTTGTAGGTATTTTTTCCCCTTGTCTCTGCTAGTTCCCTTCTGGTCCTTTCCTTGGCGCTTGAGGTGGGCCCTGCAACGTGCCTTGCCCAGGCTGCCTTAAACACATTTTGCATTTGATATGCCGTAATGTGAGCAGAAGTGGAAAAGTCCATGTACAGTTTACGCACTAGAGGGCATCCTGTTAAAGACGCAGGAGGCATCCAGGGACAAGGAGAGGCGGCTGTGGCCTGTGGGAAACGTAGTCTGAAGAAAACTTAGGTCTGTTGGTGTGTCAGAGACCTAACGAAGGGTCGTCATCAGTTTCCGATAGTGGACACGTGTACATGGACACAGCCCCATGCAGCAAACTTGTGAGTGTGATGGAGCCCCTTCACACACAAGTGGAGATCCATAACAGTCATTATGTCGCATCAAATTATCCACAGAGGGGAAGTATTATGTTGAACACAGTCACGTGATAGGTAAGAAATACAGTTGTAAGGCCATCCTACAACTGATGTAGCTGTAGGCCAAAGTCACGTCCCACCCTTGACCTTCAGAAGTCTGCTTGTGAGGTGGTCCTCTAGATTGCTTTTACAAGGTCAGATGAAAGATGAGGTCCTGGGCTTCGGTAAATTGAAGCAACAACGTTGACTGCAGTAAAGCCAGACTATCTTAAGTAGGATAAAATGTGGAAAATGCAGGACTAGAAGACTGACTGTTGACTTAAGATGTCTCATATTTGTCTTCCTGAAGCGATTACCGCAAAACAAGCTAGACTGCGAGTTTGAAACAGTTGTGGTGATGGGTGCCAACGTTCCTGCAGACTGGGGACTTAAAGACAGGGGACGATTTGCATTGAAACGCTGAGGAGGTAACTGCCACCGGCTTGCCAGCCTTTGCTCAACCCACTGCCTCAACCGTTAAGGCCACAAAGCACTTTTACAGACCTAAAGTTCACTGCCTATCATTTTTAAGGCTCTGGAAAACTCAGGCGAGTTTATCCTGAAACGTTGGGTGGCAGCCTGCAGTGGCTGAGGAGCTGCCCCCCAAACACGGAGTGCTGCCTGTGCTGTGCGGCAGGAGCGGGTCGGGCAGTGGGAGGTGAGCAATCCCCTGCCAGAGCCGCCGGCTGCCCTCCTGCGGCACAGCCTAACCCGCAGCAGAAGGCCGTCTTTGAAGGCTGGTGCAGAGCATCTCTGCACATACAGCCCTTCCCTGGGCCACGACTCGGGGTGCTTTCTTGTGGAGCCCGTTATAAGCACAGTCTGATGTGTGCCCAACTCTGGCTGGCTTATTCTGTACAAACAGCAAAATTAGCTTCATTTCCTGAAGGTTTGTCTCCTCCCCAATTGTTATTAGATAGATCTCCTGTATCATCTGTCTGAGCGTTTGTGTATACATTCAGACATATTTTTTGTTGTTGGTTTTGCATATGTACAAACAAATTAAAGGTGGTGGTTATTTTTTTTATCCCCCTCCAATACAGCTGATCCATTCAGGCACCTGTAACTATGTTCATTGATCCAAGTCTTTAAAAATACCCCTTTTGATTCAATATCATCTTCATAAAAGAAGAATGTGTATATTGCTCATTTTTAGCATTTGACATTTTTTATCAGGGATTTGTCAGGAAAGAAGTCGTTGCTTTCCTTTGATGCTTATGTCTGCCTTGCTAAAAGAATCGTATAGGGGGTTGTTCTCTTATAAATCATTGTTCTTTTATAAATAAAATCAACCAAGCTCTAGTTCTCTTCATTCAGTTTGTTCTCCAGCTGCTTTATGTTCTTTCTTTGGACTGCCATTGATATTTTGTGTATGCACAATAGCATCATTTAAAAATACAAGTATGTAGGTGTTTGCAGCTGCTCAGACAGTTAAAATAGACTCTTCAACATCAGGGGCCTGTGGAAAAGCGCACGTCGGCTTCATTGGGGTTTTATCCATGAGCTTATCTGGGGAGTTTCAACTAGATTGGGGCTCAGGTGACTGGTATTTATACGGCTGTGTGTTAAATGCTAGCTCCCACCTTTATGTGATCTATCCAGGCAGATCAAAGATAAATGTAAGCAATAAAAGATGAACAATAGCATTGCAGGTATGGTTTAGAGTAGGTTGCCAAGTGCTGAGCAGGTCTCAGTGTTTTGTAATGCCAGGTCCCAACCTGCTTCGTGGTTATCACATTGATCTGTGTGTGTGGCTTGTAAGTGAAGCACGACCTCAGCTAAGGAGACTTACAATGAGGCATACTAGGTAGAAGCAGTTTAAATACTTAAAATTTTTGTCTGTAAAGTATTTTAGTAAGAGCAGACTCAGCTGTGGTATGTTTTTATGACAGATATTCATAAATGGAACAAACATATTTGTTAGTGTCTATCAAGGCAGCAGCTTAACTAAGATTTTAGAGATTTCAAAAAAAGCGTGCAAGAAAACAGATTTGTATGGCTACCAGCAACTCACATTGAATGTCACGGGCGTAGGGCTAGGTGTTCTGTTCTGGTGAGTCATCATCTACATCTCTTTGCATAATGTATATTTCAGCCTCTCTTGCATTTAACGCGGAATAAAATAGCATGTTAATTGGAAGGGCAGCGACTTGAAAAATACCTGCCTTGGTAGAGAAGCCCTCAGCCTTTCCTTAGCTTACCACATCTTCTAATGACGAACAGCGATGGCAAGGTCAGAAGAATTAAAGAAATTTACATGTTAAGTAGCTTCCTATGGAAGTACTTTTAACAGCTGAATTTGTCCAGTTGTGTAACAACTGAAGCTGAGAACATAAAAGTGAACGTGAAATATGAGTGGGGCTTACTGCATACTTTGCATGAAAAACAATTCTTCATATGTAAAGGAAGAGCCAAATAATGCCTGATTTATTGATTTATTTCTCAAGTGTTATCCAATATCCTTTGAGCGTCAAGTTCTCATTTGCTTTCTAGATCTTAAATGCGTGATAACTTTCACACTCCCCCTCTACTTGTGTTTGAATTTACTTTTCTTTTGCTTCAGCCATGTCACCACAGCCCCTTCCCAAATTGTGCGGCACATGGAGGAACACGGACAATGGTACGGAAAGGATTCAAAATCTATGTGTCACTTTCTTTTTACAATTTAAAAACTGAATTTAGGTGAAAAGCTTTTAGCATCTAGCTCTGTGGGGAGAGTGAGAACATAAAGCTTCCTTTCCATACTTGCATCCTTTGTGAAACCCTCAAAGAGCCATCGCAGTTAATGTAAATGCATCTTTGCTAGCATTTATTTTTATTTCTTCTACTCATGCTTGGAACTAGGCTGTCTGCTTTCCTGGGAAGGGTCCTTTGGTTGAAAATAAGTAGGCAGGAAGGATGGGGTTTAATCGCCATGAAAGTTCATTTCCAGTGATCAGATGTATGAGTTCAGTGCGTTGTATGGGAGAGTGGGAAATGATGCTTAATAAGCGGGAGACTGGCATCCAGAGATTACCGAGAAGCAGTGTCTTCATTACCAAAACAGTGATTTTTCTCTCTTTCTCCCTCATGTGATATAATTAATAACCTTTTGCAGTACTGCTGTAAAATCTTAGTGGAGGCAAAACCTTGACATTTTTACTCCAAAGGCAAATGAATCCTGGCTGTTCATGGCCCTGGCCACAGCTGGGAGTGCAGAGAGTAAAAAGCAACTGAATCATGGTTAGATTTCATTCAGCGTGAAAGCCAATGCACTTGAAGCCTCCTATGGGAAACACCTCATTGCTGTTGCCCACCTGACTTGTGCTGCAAAACCAGGTATACATCTGGACAAACGTGGCAAGATGAAGTGATCTCAGTTAGCTCAAATACTTTTTCCATGCAGTGGTTTTGCTTGGTTCTGGTTGTGACCTCCATCTCTCAGGCAGGGCTGGCACGTGGGTTGACTGCTGTGCTGTTAGGCCAGCAGACCTTTGGGGGTTACCCCAGGTAGGGAGAGCGGTGACGACAGGCGTTCGCAGTGAAAAAGCACTTAATGTCTGACCTGCAGCCAGAAATACCTGTCAGACCGCAGCCTTAGTCTTGCTTTTGCTTTTGCAGGGTGTCACATAGCTGGAGAAAGCGTGACGGATTATGGTGCTAACTTGGCAAGAAAAGAGAGTCTCCTGTTCAAACATAGTATAATGTATGTTGAAAGCTTCTTCAGGTTAGTCTGGAAATCATCAAACAGTTTCCTGTTATCTGTAAAGCAGGGTTTTTAATGTGTTCTTGATATTTCTGAGCAGCGTAGGGGTTTTTGTGTGTGCTAGTGGGCTGTGCTCCAGAAACTAGGCAGAACATTGAAACCTCTGTGGTGAAGTCAATCAGGGCATTTCTAGTGTTGTTTTGGGGGCGGTGGGAGGTTGGTTATTTCTTGGGGAGGTGTATTTTTTTTTCCTGAGAATAGGTGATACCAGATGCAGCCGATGGTGTAAAATAACTCTTCATGAGCAGGTACCAATCGTAATCTGCCTCTCCTTCTTCATCTGTAATTTACTTTCACATACAAGTTTGCCACTTGGCTTTCCTTTTGTTACTCTTCTGGATAGTTTTATTGTAATTCCAACTTTGAGTTTTGCTAGTTCTTGACTTCGGCATCATCTTTTCCTAGTGACCGTTACGAGTAAATTAGGTGTTTAGTGAAAGCCTGTTTTCTTGTACAGTTCTTAATTTGTCCCTTATTTTATTGAATGGCTGCTTTTTTGCAATTCTGCTTCTTTATTCTACATACACTTACAGTATCCCTTCTCCGTTAACTCTTACGTGAGCTAAACGATACTGATTTTTTTAATCTTATAATTTTTATTGCCACTGCTACATCTCCCTCTACAGTAATCTTTTTTGGATAGAGTGGTAGTACTCATAAAGTGTAGGTAATCTACAATATATATAGAAGAGTTTATATATTTCATATTCTCTGCCATTCCTAACATCGTGTTGGTTGGCTGGTTTGGGATTTTTTTTGCTTTTGGGGTTTTTTTTCTGGCTCTGGCTGCAGCTGTTCATGGAGAGGATTCTGTTGAGCCATGTACAGCAGCGTTCAGATTTTCTGCTTGATCCGTTGCTCTGTGTGAGGAGAGAAGAAAATGTAGTCATGTTTTAAATTTAGTAACTTCTAGTAATTTTGATGATTACTAAGATCACTTTTCCGACTATAAATAAACCACATTGTTTAAAAATATTTTTGACTAGACTGAATTCTGTCCCAAAATTGGAACAGGCTGAGGAGAGTTTGGGAAAGAAATTACGGTCAAGTTTTTGCATTCTTAACCGTAAATGGAAACAGAAGGGCATTGACTGACCAGAAGCTTTAATTTTATAGCTCTTGTAGGTAATGGAAAACATTATTTACTAAAAATGCTGTCAGATTTAGCTTGTCATGCTTCGGAGGTTCCTCTGGAGCTCTGTAGGTGGTTGAAGCCTTGGGCAAACCCTTCTGTCTGATGCTCCTTGGGCAACCAGGGGAGCACTGAAAGCTGGATGTGAATAGGTGTTAGGCATCCTCTGGTGTGAGTGTAAGAGGTAGCCCAGCATCATTGTCACTGGCAGAGTAAGGCCAAGCTGGCAGACACTTGAGAATAACCATGGGTTGTTGCGAAGCCAATTTCAAGTCACTGAAAGCAAAGTCTGAGGAATTCAATGTCTTCCTTGTCCAAATTGCTAGGAAAAGGCTGCAAAGTTTGATGAAGCAGCAAGGTGGTTAGTTGAGCTGAAGGAGACCTTGCCAGGAAAAAAACCCAAATGTGGCACTGCTTCTGTTGCTGTCCTGAATCAATTTACTTCCATGGACTAAATTGGTTGTACAGTTTATTTACACCACTTGAGAATCATCCTTCTTTTTATGTAGTTTTGTCAAGATTTATAAATTGAGGAGAGGGATAGCATGTGGCAGACAAGAAGGTCATTGAGATAAAGTTACTGATGTAGCTGAACATGAGCAAACTGGCGGTTTGATGCTCTGGGCCACATCTTTGCCCTCCAAGAGAGACTTGCTGTTTGCTCTTCTCTGTGTAACATGCGGCATCTCTCTGTGTGTGCATGTAACATGAGTCTTACGCCTGGGAGATGGAAATGAATCTCCTTCCAGTGTCCAACCATTAAACACAGTGTATGCGTTGGGGTGTCACTTCTGATCTCTTATCCTGGGGCCAGAACACCTCTCCTATGCAGAAAGGCTGAGAGGATTGGGATTGTTCAGCCTGCAGAAGAAAAGGCTTCGGGGAGACCTTATTGCGACCTTTCCATATATAACGGGGGCTTATAAGAAAGGCAGACAGAGACTTTTTACCAAGGCCTGTAGCAACAGGACAAGGGGCAGCGGTTTTAAATTGAAAGAGGGTAGGTTTAGATTGGACATAAGGAAGTAATTTTTTACAGTGAGGGTGCTGAGACTCTGGAACAGGTTGTCTGAGAAGTTGTGGATGTCTGTTGTGGTTTAACCCGGCAGGCAGCTAAACACCACACTGCCATTTGCTCAATCCCCCGCCCCCCAGTGGGATGGGGGAGAGAATCGGGATTTAAAAAAAAGTAAAATTTGTGTGTTGAGATAAAGACAGTTTAATAGAAGAGAAAAGGAAGGGAAAATATTAATAATAACAATAAAAGAATATACAGAATAAGTGATGGACAATGCAATTGCTCGCCACCCGCCGACCGATGCCCAGCCAGTTTATGTACTGAGCATGACATCACATGGTATGGAATGTCCCTTTGGCCAGTTTGGGTCAGCTGTCCTGGCTGTGCCCCCTCCCAGCTTCTTGTGCACCTCCAGCCTTCTCAGTCGGTAGAGCATGGGAAGCTGAAAAGCCCTTGACTAGTGTAAGCACCGCTTAGCAACAGCTAAAACATCGGTGCGTTATCAACATTGTGTTCTTGTCCTAAATCCAAAGCACAGCACTGTGCCAGCTACTAGGAAGGAAATTAACTCTATCCCTGCCGAAAATAGGACAATGTCCCGTCACTAGAAGTGCTCAAGGTCAGCTTGGACAGGGCTTTGAGCAACCTAATCTGGTGAAAGATGTCTCTGCCCATGGCAGGGAGGTTGGACTAGATGATCTTTAAAGGTCCCTTCCAACCCAAACCACTCCATGGTTCTATGATGCTGAAATCGGCCTCTTTGGAAAATCTTTACAACAAAGTGCCGAAGTGTTTTACAGTGTTGGGAAATTATAGACAATTGTTAAATGTTAAAAGTTTGATGTTGTAAACGTCATTCCATACACAGGAATGTTTCACCCATAACAAGATCTTGACTGTGTGTTGTGGTTTTGACTGTTTAATTTGTATGACGTAGACATTTGATGAATTTTTCCATTACTAATTTTCTCTAAAGCCAAGATTAAAGACCTTTTATGTGCTACTTGCTACTTCTTTTATGGACCTGGAAAAGTCCATAATCATGGAAGAGATTTCCAAACAGTAGGTGTGTTTGAAAAATCCTGCTTCTCTGTCTCAGTTCAGTATGTAGGGCTCTATTTTAGGTTACCAGTTATTTGTCTTCTTTCTGCTGTTGGTTTGTTAACAGTTTTTCATCTTCAGTGTTAACAAGAAACAGAAACTTAAGGAATCGCTGTTACTTTTTTCTTTATTTACTATTAAGTGAGAAGCTCAGGAGCTTTTAGGTGTTTGTAACCATGTGTGAAATATTCCCGTATGAAGTTATGAATTCCGTTCTGGTGTATGAAAACCATTGGTAGTTGTAACTTGTATTCTGGTTCACAGCATTTCTATCTCAGCACAGATGTGGTACTTCGGGTCAGTCAGGGCCAGAGGAGATTTTCTGGCACAGCAAGGTACGGTCTGAACTCAACAGCTTTCCCATACAACTGCAGCAGTCGTTTTCTGCCAGCAAGGCCCCTGACTTTAGAAAGTCTCTCTGTGCAGTTAGGCAGAAACCGACCATGCTGGTGAGCCGAGATGGGTTTCTGCTCTGTGAACTGCACGGACAGCAAGAGAAATGCCTTTGAAAAAAGGAGATCCCATAGGAATAGAGGCCTTTTACCCTAACAGACAAAAATCAGAAGAGGCAAGAAGGACTGTTGAGATTTGGGGTTTTGGGTAAACCCAGGGCTTTAGGATGGGATAAGGTCCAACTGGTAGAGTGTGTTTGACTTATGTTGTTTTTTAAGGTAAGACATTTGTGACTAGAAACCTTGTTTTGTTTAGCCAGTTTCTTTGGATAGATTGTCCCATGTAAGTACAAGCAGGGCAGTGGGACATCCATACCCCTTCTCTGGGAGACATCTGCTTTAAGTACCCGGGGCTGTGTCTTCACTCCTGGGTCTGAGACTACTGGCCTCTGCCGGGAGTGTGAGGTGAAAGCCTGTTCATTAGTGATGACAAATAGGTTTTCTAGGGAATCTAATTGCAAAAATAACTGTGGAGGTGCAATTGCTTTTCTTATTTAATGTCCTGTTAATACTGCCATGGAAGGTAGATACCCTAGGGAGCTCCATGGCCATGGAGATGAATGTCCAGAGTACAGCAGGTACTCAAACAGGATCCGGTCTGTGGATGTGTAAGGTCTAGACAAAGGCACGGATACTGTTTTCTGCAAATACTTTCTGTCAGGTGCAGTGTATTCTCTAAGAGAAATCCTGTTCTTTCCACTCAGCGAACCATGGTGTCAGCAGGGCAGCAAGTACTATAGCTTTCAAACATCAGACGTGGTCCGTGATTCTGCCCATGTTGCCTCTGTTAAGCCAGTTTTAGAAAACAGTGTATTTAGAACTCTCTTTAACCTTTTAATGGAGTTGAGAGAAGATGCTTAATACAGGTCAGACCATTGTATGTTTTGATTACCACTTGGGTTTTTATACAACTTATTTAATTCCAGGGTGACATTATCCTGTTACATTTTTTTCTGAATGGTCTGACCTGCTCACAGTGGTGTCAGTAGCTGATTTCTCACTGGCTTCTATAGGTAAAAGTTCATGGCAACATGAATAAAAGTATGTTTTCATGTTTGGTCATGAATTTGTGGTTTGAACTTAAGTTGTATGTGTTTTTGAATAATTTCGTATGAAAAATAACAGCATAACTGTTACATACAGCCTATTCCTACTTGTTTTAGTAGAAAGACCTTAAAAATAAAAAATAATGACAGTGAGCAAAGCCAAAGTAATAATTCAATTAGAGGAAAGAAGAAATGTAGCAATTAAATGGAAATTTGTTTGCAGTAGTATTTCCTATTTTTTCCCCTAGCTGCATGCAGTAAGATACATTTAGTCAATACAATATCTTATTACCTACAAGATTGCTAAGTGCAGTGGAGAGATTCATCTGCTTTTACATTATAAGGCAGGAGCATTTTTGTACCAAAGTGTAATGCAGTAAGCAGGGAAGCAAGGAATAATTCCTGGTTGTGACCGAAATTGCCTGCTCAGACTCATGGGGTAGCTCCATGGCCTTGGCATTTATAAAAGCTTAATTTACAAAACCTTAAAATTTGAACCTGGCACTTCAGACCTGATATCTACCTTTCCTCATCACTGACACAAAACACACTTACCTTTATTGATCAGTGCTACGGGGTAAAAGAAGGAGAAATGAACTAGTTTGTTAGCAGTACCAGGCATTTAACCTCACTTTCTGTGCATGTATGATGTGCTTTTAAGAAGTCACGGGGAATTGTGGTATAGGAGACCTTCTCTCTCCTCATCTGGGATAGAAAACCTTCCTTAGAAGAACAGGCCAGTTGGGATCAATGAGAATTTGTTTGAGGAAGGCAATCTAGTTTTAGACCTATATTATCTCCTATTAAATATTAAACTTTACTTATTTGAAGACCTAGAAGGTCTGTCATGCTCCTAACATAGACAACATAATTTAAGCGTTCATTTCAGTAGCTGACCAACTATGTGCTACTGGAATACGGTGTACCTTTCAGACAGACCTCCGGTTGTTGGTTAGTGCTATTGCAAAGAGTCAGTCTTTATCCACATTTTTATTACTGCAGTTTTTTATTATTGCTGAGATTTGAAATGAAGAGCTGTGGACATTTGCTAGTAGAAAACCGTTGGTTTTTATTCTGTTGCTGTTCTGAATCATATTTCCTGTGAAGGGGTTGAAATATTATGGAAATGATGACTAAGAACATTTGTTTTAAAATATATTATGCTGCATTCTTAGCCATGGATTTAAAAATAAATTGTCTACTGAAGAAAAAATGTTGGGCATGTTCCAGTTTCACAACAAAAAGTGGGGGGTGGGGTCAGATACTCTGTGCTTGGGCCGAAAAGGAAAAGTGCAGAGAGGTTGGGTAAAAGGCATTTCATGGAGAGCCAAAGGAGAAGTCCAGCTGCACGTCTTGCACAAGGGAAAAACTTAAAAGACTTTCTCAATATTTCTGAAAGTCGGTGCAACTCTCTCTATATATAATGGGAAAAGGAGAGTTGATAGATTAAGGTGGCAAGAACTCTATCACCAGGTTAATTCTACTTTTCTTTTAACTTTTTTTTTTTAATGTTGCTCTTTTGAGTCAGTTATTTTGTGTACTGAGGTCATGATACAGAGAATGGAGTTAGTCTGAGGGTAGAAAGCCATAATTTTATATGTTCCATGTCAAGTGTAACATAGGAGGAAACTCTTCTGCGAGAGCTGCAGAAGATTCTTTAGTACTAAATGCTTCTAGCTTTTGGACATCATCCTTCAGCTTCTGGTTTTAATCCTAGACCTTCATAGTTTGTATGATTTAAACAGGCGTGAACACACAGACCTCTCTGGCCTCTGCAGCATTCACTTGAATATCAGTGATAAGAGACTTTGGTAACAAATGATATGTCTATGGGTCAGTGATACAGATGAGCTACTGGACTGGTTAATGTCTCCAAAATGAAGTTGTTCTGAATTTCTTTCCACATCGTCATGCATCTAAATCATATTTTCAAAAGTGATGTGACTTTCTAGGAAAGCCAATGGTACTTGAGTAAAGATTTTCCTAATTAACTTTTGAAAAAGACACTTGGGTTTCTAAGAATTTCAGTGACACAGCTGAACCAATATTTAAATAAATACATGTAGGTAAGGCATGAAATGTTTTTTAAACAATAAGAACAAGACAATAAACAATCATGAAAGGATGAATGACAGAAAAATAGATGTACCACGTACAGAGCACATGGTATAGTGATTTTGATAGCATTGGACATTGCTCCTTTCAGGGCCATAATTTCTTTCTGTCTGCAATATGGGCTTTTTTTTTTTTCCTCAATAAAAATCCAGTGGTAGTAGATAGGATGAAACTAAGATATGTATAAAGGTCCTACTGAAATGAAATGAGCTTTGAGTGGTGTTTCGGACTTCTGCACACCCAAACAGACCACCATGAAACGATGCAAGAAAACATGAGACACCTTTGGGGAGTGGGTCTGGCTGGGCTGGGCTGCGAGTGCTGGTGGCTGCATCTCAGGACACGGGCACCCCGCGTCTCATCTCTGCCTTGCCTGGCCCCGAGTGAGTTGAATTGGCCAGAGCAGCGTCTTGTGGGGGAAGAAGCTTTGATTGAAGCCTGACTCACAGTCATCCAAGGTAAAAAAAAGTAGATTGAACACATCTGCTCATCAAATAGGGTCAAGTCTGGTCTGTCTTACCCCAGGCCGGTGCTCTGAGCAGGGGGCTCTGAGAGGTCCTCCTTGTTCCTCCTGGCCTGCAAGCCTGTCTGGGCTTCCCTGACAACGTGTCGTTGAAATTCATGTGCTTCCATGAGATATATTGATACAGTTGAAAATGCTGCCAGCAGAAAAATCCCTCCTTGCTCTTCTAGGGAGACAGTGAATAGGAGGCTACTGAGAGATATTTATTAGAATTAGTCTTATAAACCTGTCATAGCATAATTTATGCTTTCCTCTCCGTGTAGGCTATAGCTTTCCTGCTGTAAGGATTGTGAGAAAGCATAGAGTGGTCCCGGACCGAAAGAAAAACAGAGTGGCTGTGAAATCCTCTTCTCATACAAATGCCGAGAAAGATTACTTGAAAAATGTGTAGGAAGAAATATAACAGTGACCATTACAGATAAGAAGAAAAGTCTAACTCTTAAGAGGACATAAGCTTTGCCACATGTTAGGGAAATTTAAAAAAAGAGCCCTGAAAAAATAACTGGAAATATTAGGGTTTTTTTCCAACAGTGAAGCACACAGTGTTGTCTCTGTGGCCATCACCATGTTCTCTTCCCACTGACAGATCCGTGAGATTGTACAGGTAGAGAAAGCACTTCAAGCTCTTCAGTGTTTCTGTTTCTTTTTTTTTTTTTTTTTTTTTTTTTTTATTTTTTCCCTTTTGGTCATATACATCCATAAGGTTTAGGCACTTGCTTTTATCTGATGCCTGGGGGTTTCTGGCCTTTTTCAGCTTCCCCTTGAATTCACAGGTAAGGTCAAGCTTGGTTGTTTAATCATCAGCTTTTTAAGGTTGATTAAAATCTAGTCTCCGTTATTCACTTGAGTTCGTGTCACTGTGCTTGGCCATGTGGTCAACATGTAAAATACCTGCCATGCTGTAGTGCAGCCGAAAGAGCATTGCTCCTCATCGCTTCAGCCGCTTCTCAGAGTTTGCTCATGGCTGAGGTTGGATGTTTTTTCTTCTCTCTGCTGGAATCCTGGGGATGTTACAATGCAATATTGTTCCTGGCACAGAGCGATGAATATGATCCGTACTGTGGGAAAATTCCTCTGACAGCCGTGCTGGTTCAGAGAAGGTTTATTGTTGATGCTCTCTTCGGTCACAGGATGTGGCTCTTGCAGCTGTGATCGCACAGAGAGGGATGGATGATGCTTTCTGCCATGTTACTCTGTAAACCTTCTCCCATCTTCTGCCATTCATCTTCTCTTGTGCTCGCACCTCAGTCTCTCCTGACTGTCTGCCACTTCTCTGTGGCCTGTTCTGATTGCTCTGGCTTTTCAGCAGAGCCTGGTCCTTGAAGCGCAGCTGCCCATTGCAGTCCCATAAGGATTTTAGATAAAACAGTGTTGCAAATTCAAATGCATCTGTGTAGCAGCAAAAGCCTTGGCTGACCTGTAAAATAACTGTGGTCTGTCATGTGGATCGCTGCCACGCAGCAATCCAGGGATATTTAGCTTGGGTCCTTCACTATTTGCTGGAAAGAGCTCTGTGTTGCACTGCTGTGGCCACACTAGACAGTCTCTTGCATAGTGCTTTCATTAGCCTCTTATTTCTCAGTCACGGCTTTTGCTGTCCTTTGAGTCCTGTGAAGGTGGGTTTTGATAAGAACAACTTACTTATGGATAGTTTTTCTAGCTCCCTGCCAAAGCAAAATCAGGGATTTGGAAAAACTGGGGTAGTCAAGTCTGCTCCGGGGCAGTGGAGGTGGGCTCTGAGGCATGCGAGGAGGCTCACAATGTGAATGATTTTTGGGGGGGTAGGGTGAACAATGGTGGTTGATGGGGAATCTCTGGACCCTGGCAGGGTGGGCACTTGTCCCCCGTACCTTGAGTGGTCACCAGTTCCTTTTCTCAGTCAGAGGAAGGCTGTAGCTGGACTAGAAAGGAGTGAGGAATAGGAGCACAAGGAGGAGGACTTCTCTGCAAGGCTTCAGTCATGTCTATGTAAAGGGCAACTGCTTGCCACACAGGAGAGCTAATATTTATTACTGCAGAAATGCATCTCAGTACTGCGTAGAGAGCACAGGTTTGAAATTTGACAACCCAGCTCCTTCTGGCAGGGTCTGAGGCTTTTAAATAGAAGCTGTACTGGAGCTCCTGGGAAGCTATTACCCAGGATCAAGTTCTGGAGGTAGGGGAG
The DNA here is from genome assembly GCF_000699105.1 of Pygoscelis adeliae. Taxonomy (NCBI): domain Eukaryota; kingdom Metazoa; phylum Chordata; class Aves; order Sphenisciformes; family Spheniscidae; genus Pygoscelis; species Pygoscelis adeliae. The sequence continues at coordinate 595,402 of NW_008824806.1, read as the reverse complement.
GCCCTAGGAGGCTCACTACACTCTGCTGTCAACACTTCATATCAGTTGTGCAGGCTGTAGAAAGAAGTCTTGAGAGTTGTGGAATGGAAGAGGGAAGAGAATTGGTTTCTCTTTGAGTGTAGGAGCAATTAGGTGAGACTTTGAAAGGGCAAAAGCCTTCCTAAGGTCCTGCTGACAGCTTGAAGACAGCAAACTCTGCGATCAATAGATAGATAGATAGATAGATAGATAGATAGATAGAAGGGCGAAAGTTAGAATGAGTGAAAGATGCCTGGTGAGCTCTCCTTCCGCAGTGGGAATTCAGAGACTGCACTAGATCCACCTTTGTGGGACTATGCTTCATTTCCCTGAACTACCTTGTGCCTTGAGACCAACTCTTATCATTTGAGGTGGAGTACTCCAGTCCCATGTAAGCAGCACCGTTAAATCTAGAGAACTTTGCATTTCTTTTCAAACTTTATTCAGAAATTACTTCAACCATCATTGAAATGAAAAAGGATGGTTTCTATTTCCCATAAGAACTGTACTCTTTTTAAAAGAATAGCTTATACATGCAGTCTGCTGCAGCTGGCCCTGCACTCAGACTAGATGATCCTCAAAGGTCCCTTCCAACCTGTGCTTCTGTGCGGTCATTTAGGAGGGGCTTAAAGCAGAGGGTATGGAGCAAGGCAGAAGAGAGGAGCAAGGAAGGTTTTTCCATGGGCTGGAGAAGAGGAGGGGCTGGGCTGTGTATTGGGAAGGGCTGGGTGCTCCCCAAGGGGAGGGACGAACACTGGTACAGCAGAGCTCTGGGTTAGGAAGTGCAGGGCAGGCATGGGGTAGGTCTGGAAAGAGGAGGGATGGGATCTGAGCTTGGATGTGGCCAGGTAGGTGGAAAAAGTAGCCACCTTGCTATACCCGTTTCATCTAACTTGGATTTTGGCTTGAATAAAGATCTATGGACATGACTGTCTTGCCCTGTTTCAACCATCCTCCAAGAGTGATTTACCACTTCACCATGAGTTTTTGCAAGGGGTCTGTCCACTCTATCCATCACCTAGTCCTGTAGGTTTTTATTTGGTTTTGCTTCATGTTTACTGCTGAAGACATAGTAGTCCTTGTCTGTTATAAACTAGTGAAGCACTCTGTTTTAAATAGGCAATATTAATAACAACAGAAAACAAGAACAATTAAAAAAACAGATTTTAAACACAATAAATGCTTTAACTGCAGCTTGCTAACTAAGAATTTACCCCTTCAGAAAGCTCCTGCCCTGGAGACATCTTCTGGCTCTGTAGCTTAGTGCATGTAAATCTGCTGCACTTTGCGGCACAGCTGAACTATGACTGTGGCTATTGCAAGTAAAATATTCCAGTTCCCTTTTGGCTTCACGGTGAGCGTGCAGCATGTGTCTGTCCACTGTCTGCATCAGCGTGGGTGCTTATCAAAGGACGACATGTAGGGCACATTTCAACAAGCGTTTTTTTAAATCCTTTATGTTATTTCAGAGCAAAAGAAAAGTTACTGGCATTTCTTTAAGCGACTATTATTTAACTAACTGGATTTAAACTGATGTTAATTCAAGCTAGTAGATGACAATAAAAAGTCGGTGAAGGGTTAGTTTGCTGATGAAATACAAATTCACGTATGTGTTGCTTTCATTTGCATCTGTAATGCAGGGCTGAAGTTGAACCGAGTGAACTATTTTTTTTGTGGAATATATTCTGTAAAAATAATTGCTCTGGTAAGAAGCAATTATTGCGTACAATGAAAGCAATGTTCCAGAAGAGTCTTAACTCTCTCTGCACAGACACGAGAAAGATATTTGGAATAAGGGGCATGCTGAGCACATGATTAAGACATAGTGGGACTTTCCACTGAGGTCTTTTCCGTGGGACCTGACACTGCATGCCAGGGGAGACTCTATGTTCATAGTTGGCCACTTGATATCACATACCCTTTTCTTATTAAAGTACTTAACCCTTTGCTTTTCCCTACCTGTAACATGCTGTACCAATTTCAGTCAAACACACAGTTAGCAACAAGAGAAGTAATAAAGCCTGGAAGTCTGTTTTTACCAGTTTATAAAGAGATGCGAGGGTTGAGATCAGGGAAGGTGCCATGCTGGACCGCGTTCATCCAGTGCACTGTTTCCAGTGGTGTTTGGTTTGAGCTGGAGAAAGGCACAGTAGTCTGTGTCATTTATTTCTGAATACATTTTCTTGAGAATTTTAATAAAAAAAGATTGAACTATTTGCACGAGATAGGTTTCTCATGCTGTTTGACTGAAGTTTAAAGGACCCACGAGCCTCTGCCCTCAGGGTGCCCGCAGGGGTCCTGCAGCATGGCCGCGGTGGTGCGGAGCCAGCCTTAATCAACCGAACGCAGGAACCGAGTCGCTCCTTGTGCTTGAGGTTGTGTTTTGGCCAACCACCAAACCATCTTCCGCGAAGGATAAGTGGTGTCAAAAACTACTTGCCTGTAGTGTAAACAGGGCCGGAGGCTAAAGTGGGTAAATAACATTGACTGACAACAAATAGAGATAAGCAGAGCCAGTAGCCATCTGAAGGCTGATGGGTTTCATGAACCCTTGAATCTTTCATGATGCTGAAGCCAGAGAAGTGTTGCAGTGCTTCCAAGCATCGAGATACTGTTAAATCACTGGTGTAATGGAGATTTATGCAGCTGCAGGGGGGGAAGGGGTGTCTCTCTCAGCTAAACATCTGCTCTTTGGGTGACTTGATCATGCTGAAGCCTGGGACCTGTTCAAGGGGAACTTGTGCCCATAGCAGAAGTCATAGTTCAAGGTAGGTTGGAGTGCAGAGATCTATTTTTTCTTCCTTGAAGTATGGGGCCCCTGAACTCGGCATAGCCTTCTCCTTTTCCTATGCATCCCCTAAAACTCCCAGACACACAGGAGGCACTTCTTCTATGCAAATGTAGATGTCTATATCTGAGCCGCTCAAGCCTGACTCTGTGTGTTCTCTCTCTGTAGTCAGTGGAGAGAAATAG
>NW_008824806.1:588577-592377 GCF_000699105.1 Pygoscelis adeliae | reverse complement strand
AACCAACAACAAAATATTCAGAAAATCATCGCTCTCTAATCATGCTGATGAGGAATTTCCTGGAATGGGTGCTGTGGAGCTTGGGAGCTGCAACCTCCATGTCTCCATCCTCTCCTTGCGCTTCTGGAATACAGCAGCTGCGTGGGTACCACCACCCACCTCTCCCAGGGGAGAGGCCAGGAAGTGGGTTACAAGCACCCTGGCTGTGGGCAGTGTGGTCTGCTCAGAGGGAGGCCCACAGCTAGTATCAAGTTTCTGAGAAACTTGAATAGTGTTAATATCTGATCATTTAATTGCCACTAAGTTGTCGTGCCATTTATTATCATGCCCATCTGGAACCACGGTTCTACCGTGGAGTTCGTACATTGACCATCACCGGGCAGAAGGCGTAAGCCGTAGTTACTGAGGTTTCTTTGTGTTTTGGCAGCACGGCGGTTTGCTGTTAGAGGAACCCCGTGAACCAGTAAGTGCGGTGAGCTCCTAGTAGAGGTCTGCTGTACGTCCTAAGTTGAGTTCCCACATGGAGTTGTACATGGGAGGCTCTGCTGTTTTCCTTTGTGACTCGTGCCTGGTGGGAAGGATGTTGGTGCAGTTGAATCTGCTGTGAGGAAGGCAGATGCCACCACCCTTTCCAATCTTATTTTCTTCTACCTGCATAGGTAAGCCTTCTGTTACCATGACTAAATGCCTGCAATTTTCTCTAGTGCTTTGTTCAGGAGAACATTTCCAAGGTGTCTATCAAGTTTAAGAGCCTACTTCTCCTAAAAGCCAGTGGGACTATGCTTAAGTGCTCTGGTGGAGGCTTCCTCTTCACCATACATTTGTTCCTCAGGCTGGCCCTTATCCAGATAAACCTTTTTTTTTTTAATTTGGAGAACATTGCATTTCCAGAAGAGGTTTTACTCTTCAGCTGTTGAGTGTTCAGCAAATTAGACTGTTTTGTCCAGGCTTACTGCCTGAAGCCTGCAGCCTGAGCCTCGTTGATGGACGTATGTGCGTGCAGCAACCTAACACTGATCAAGCTGCAGGTTCAGGAGGGCCTCTTGCTTGGACTGTTTTCTCGACTCTTAGAAGATCTTCTTTCTCAAGAAAAGCTATGATAATCAAGTTATCCAAACATTTACTAAATTTCGTGGTTAATTTTTTTTATTCTGAGAGAGAAATTTTACATCTGTAGTCTGCTGGGCTGGCACTGCATGGAAGCTGGGGAGAACCCATAGAAAGAGGGGCTGGGACACTACCGAAATGCTGCATCTTGGGAAAACTGAAATCCTTAAATGACTACAGTTTTGTCCAGTGGAACTAGTGAAACAGTTTCCAGTGGACTTGGTTTCTCCACTGACTCCACAACTGTGTTATATTTACGGCTGCAGTGTCAGCTCATCCACTGTTATGCACATGAGTATCCACATAGGAAAATAAAACTAAACCTCTTGTTTGACATTTTTCCCATGGTTATATTATGGATTCTTTTATGTCTCCTAGGGAGTGTGCTTAACACAGCACTCACTCATCCAGCAGGGACCTTCATAAGTTATCTCTTCCCTATCTAATTCCTTGCTCTCCCACGGCACGCGGGATAACTTTGTTTCTCCTATCCCTTCGCTAAGTTGGATTGAAAAGGCTGACCAGTTCCTGAGTGACTAAGCAGGGACACACAGAGCATGTTCATGTGAACAGCTAAATTCCTTGGATACCTTCTCACACTGTTTTGTGGGTATTCCCTTGTAGGCTTAGCAGTCTTTCTTAATTTTTCCCGTATATACGATGAAGTACTTGGTATTTATAATGTAAAATTTAACGTTCTTAGTACGTTTACTCAGACTGAGAAGTAATTTAAATTTGATCTTCCTCTATCAACAATCAAACTTACTCCTAACTGTGAAGTTTTGGCATTAGATCAGATATTATTAATGTGGATTGTAATGCAATGTTGGCAATGTTTAGTGCTGTTCTAAATCTCTCCGCCTTATTTTTTATGCATATAATTTGGATATTTGTGTTTTTTCTGGGGCACACATGTTCCCTCTGATGCCAGTTTGCATGCGGTTTATTATGAGTCAGCCTTAATCCTAATCTGTGGTCCCTCAGAGTTGCATAAAAAATGATGATAGTTTGTTTATAATCTGTTTTTTAATTTGTTATCCACCTCTGTTCACTCTGACATTTGAGGCTTTCATGTGTACCTTATGTGCGGTCCTGTGGCATAGATCCTTGGAAATGACCCTGATATTAGGATACCAAAAAACCAAACCAAAATATTTCAGGTATTTCCCTCAGTGTAGAAAAGACACAGTTTTTTTCTTCTTCTTTCTTATTTTTTCAAAAATGCATTTTGATAGGTGGTTATTTAAATGTATTTAATTTAACCACCATGCTGATTGGTTGCTTCCTTTGTTTTCAAGTTCTTGGATCATCTCAAAAGGTAGCATGTTCTGCTGGTACATTTTTCAGAGACAGTAGTGGCCCCATTTCATCACATAATTGCATGCGTTTGGGACAAAAACCGCTCTCAGAATTTAATGAAGCCATTACACATCCTCTGTTGAGCCATGGGGCTTGATGTTATTGAAAAAATAATGCATTTAATTTGGATTTGAGATGTCATTTGCACACAGTGAGTAGATTGTCACACTGGGTTGGTAACTGCCTTAGGTATTTGTGGATAAACAGTTTTATGTTTAAAATGAAACCAACCAAAATGAAAACGAAACCAACAAAACCGAAATAAAAAAGAGGTGAATCATCATCCTAATCTTCTGACACTACTATACAAAAGGTGAGCTATAGTCTGCCACTTATAAAATAATATAGCCTTATTTTCCAGTCTCATGCTGAATATTGGAAGGGAAGTGGTTGTTGAAAATGGAAGATTTATTCTGTATTGTCTGTCGTAGGGAATAGGAATATCTTTCTGTTCTGTTGCTCCCTGTTACTAGACCGAGCAGAGTCCAGGGGCTACTACCAAAGGAGAAGTAAATACTGTATTGCTTAGTATCTCAAGGCTCTGTCACCTACAGAAGTTCCTGGTTCTGATGAGGAGGCAGGAGGCCAAGATTTGGGGTTTGTTTGAGATCATGAGGCTAACGAGGAGCAAACACCCAGCCCTCTGAAGAGAGCTAGACACCTGCCTGGGATCCACAATCTCCGCCTTACCCTAGAATTAAATGCTTAAGCTGGGCTAATCCTGTCTTATTTTCTTTCTTATACGCAATATTCTTTACGTATAGCTTTCTGTGCATAATATTCTACCATTTCATAACTGCTGGAGCTTCATGTCCATTAGATGTGTCCCAGAAGGGTGGCCTGGGAGAGGCAGAACACACAGAACTTCCTCTGTTAATTGCTGAGCATCTCCTTGGAGCTGCCTCTCGCTGCCCGTAGTGAACGGTTCGCAGTAATCATCTACAGAGCAGTGCTGAAGCTAAGATCTTTGCTGAAATTGAAGTTGAAAGACATCGCGGTAATGTAATGATTGGCTATTACGATTCATTGTATCTCTTTTTAAAAAAGCAGTCTGTCTTTTGAACTTCATCTCTCAGATAAGGACCAGCACAGACACAACAAGATTTTTTGGTGGCAAAATTAAGTACTTGTTCTTCAGTCTTTCTCGTCATTTGTGTATGTGTGTGCATGCACATGTTTACTCAAAAAACTTTGTTGTTCTAAGCATTAATTGGCTAAAAATGCTGAAGAAAAAGAATTCTTACGTGAAATGGGGTTGCATAAATGCACCATGGACTACACAGAAATATTTGAAAAATCAGTACAAGAGCAAATAATAATAAAAAGAAAAAGCA
>NW_008824806.1:582917-588544 GCF_000699105.1 Pygoscelis adeliae | reverse complement strand
TGCAATCAGTAAATCAGTCTGGTCTAAAATCCTCTTTGTACGTTGAACAGGATGAAGACCTTGACTTTTTTGCTGCTGGCAGGCTCCTTCCTTTCTGTGCCAATGCAGTAAGGGAACAGCCAGTTGCAAAAAGGGAATGCGGGTGGAAAACCTCGAGCAAAAGGTGATAGGAATAGGCTATGAGAACACTGAGGACTTCCAGACAGCTCAGATGTTCAGGAATATTTTCCACTGTCCGGCTAGCCAGTCCCCGTGCCTGCGTGTCCCGGCTGCCTGGTGTGGTCCTGGCTCTGCCGCCGGCCTCACGCTCTGGGCTGCTCTTCTCCCCGCCGCCCAGCCTGGCTCCCGGTGGGAATGTGCTGGCACTTCCGCAAATGAAGCACTTCAGGCATTTCCTTCCAGTGGGACATGCCTTTATTTGCTCTCCTTGGCTCTGATTGCCATGTAATCCAAGCCACAGACCCCATGGGACCCTCCCTGCAGGACCCCTGCCCTGCTGCCCGCTTTCCTGCCGGGAAGCGCTCGTCAGGGCTGTCCTCCCTCCCGGCCGCTGCGCTCCCTCTTCCCACAGCCACGGCTCCAAAGGTGCTGTTTCCGAGACAGCGGCATCTTTTAGTGAGGGAGGTGGGAGCCTGTTTGGAAAAATACCCTGCAGATGGGTAATCGTTCACACCTCTGTGTCGGGGACTCGGCGGCGTTGTAGCATCAGCACAGGCCGTTCTGTTTGGTTGTCTGGGGGTTTGTTTGTACCTTAATTACATGATCCTGTGAGACCAGAAGGTGAAGTTGTACCAGCACGGTAGGTTCTCCCTGGTGTAATTGTGATGTCAACTTTTTTCACCAGAAATATTTGTTAAAGTTAATTAAGGGTCAGTGACGTTGAGCACAAGGCCAGCGGAAGTGTAAAGCCAAGGAGCTGTAGCTCAGCGATACGTGCTGCTATTTGGCTTCATTTTTCTCTAGAGCCTGAAAAAACACCTTTTTCTTGGTGTCATGTCGATTGGTGTAGCAGCTGTTGGCAGAGCCGACAAAAACTTCAGAAGCTGGAGGTTGTCACGGTGTGGGTGACTGGGGGTCTCGCTGGGTTTTTAGGAGGGAGCTAATGTTCCTAGAGGCAAAATAAATTCCTTTTGGGTGTCGCTGAATAGTATGGATTAACTACACAGTCGCTCAGAGATTTCCAGTAGCACCTTAAATGCATTAAAATTTTTAATGCCTTAAAAAACCTTCAGTGCCCTTACAGAACAGGGAACTTGGAAAGTAAAGTTGAACTAACTTAATAAAAATCCTTACCCATCTTTGAGGACAATGAAGATTATCCTCTACTTTCCCCCTAGAGGGGACCTGTTCCCTTTCTCCATGGGGAGACAGGTGAGACCTCCCCTGTTGAGGGGAGCTGCTCAGGGCAGTAGGACAGGAAGACCTCACGGATGGGATGGATTCGTTTCCCGTTCCCAGAGTTTCTTCTGTGGAAAAGGAGGTTACGCTCAAACTGAAATGTTTCTCTAGTGACAAGAGAGAATAAAGATTTCTAGTTTAGTGGATCAGCATAAGGCACGTGTACAAATCTGCCCCTGTTGGTAGCTCACAATTTCCTGCTTGCACTGTTTTTCTTCAGAGAAATTACTCAAAAGCAGAAACTTACATCTGTATAAAAATTTAACATTTCATTATCCAGCTTCATTATTAAAACTCAAACTATGCGTTAGGCTTTAGACACACATGTCCTTACAAAACAAAGTAAAATACATGTATTATTTTTCTGCGGTAATAAATTGAGGAATAAAGAATATGTGCTCAATATTGGCAATGGTTGAGGAGCACATCCCTTTCTCTGGAAAATTTGAACGTATAGCAAAGAGCTTTGAATAGCAAATATATTTGCTGCTTTAAATATTTCATGCTGGCTTGTGGAGAAATGTATGGAAGTTACATTGGAAATGAATCTAACGCTTGAACAGTCTTACGCCCATTGTAAGCAAATCACAGCAATGCTAATGCTTGCAGGAGATTTCATCTGATGTTCTCTGCACACTAATTTACGTTATCTTCACCGCTGTATAAGAGAGAGAAACTTTCTCATAGGAAGAGATTACATTTGTTGACCCTTCTTTGCAGAATAAACCAACAGCAAAACTCAGGGTAGGAAACAGAAATTCGTAATTCTGCTAGCCAGCTAGCCTAACTATAAGGTTATGGTCTTACAAGAGCAGTAGATCAGAAACAGATTTTAACACTTTCTCTAAGTCATTTTACGAACTGTTTTAGGTAGACTTGAAAGAATTTCAGACAAATTCTTTCAGTGGACTGTGAGGAGTCACGTTCCCCACAAGGCAAAGCACTGACCTGGCAAGCCTAACGCTAATGAAATAGAATATTATGAAATCTTTCCACAGATACTGCATGGGTTGTTTAGGCTTTTCAACTGCGTACGTGCGTCAGTGTAACGAGAACTTGGCAGAGGGCCTGGGCTTTGTGACACCTTCAAGGATGTCATTGGAAAGCCCTGAGGTTTTGCATCTTCCTTGGAAACAATGCTGTGGGAAGTTCAGATCTGCTCATCGGAGCAAAACTTATTCTTCAGCCATTGCACATGAACACTAGGGGTTTTGTTCCAGAGGTTTGTGTTTAAAGATGCTGGGAGACTTACCGGTGCATAATAGACACGTTTCCTTTGTGAACTTGCCTCGGTCACTGGAAAGCCAAGCCAGAACACTTGCTTTCCTCCCCGCACGGCAGCTTCTTGTCAAGCTGTTATGACTGACGGAGGTGTTACCGGCTCTAAATAGTCAACTAGTTCAGTTCTGGGAACAGCAAAACTACGGTCCTTGTCAGAGGGTTTGTGCCACTGTCATTATAGCATTATGGTCAAAACCAATTTGGGCGTGTCTTCCTGGTGCTGAGCATCCATGCACATGACTGCAAATATTCATTACGATTGAACAGCCAGGCCATTAATTCAGGTGCTTGAGTACAGACTTGAGGACATCTGGTTAGTCATTGCGTAAGCGTTGATTTGAGTCACCATGCACCTGTGTCCTACCTGCCAATGGAGAGAATAAAAGTTGCCTGTTAGAGCGTGTGTTGTAAGATGTCTTACCCCAGGGCATGGCCTCTCCCGTGGCTTTCTTCTAGAGATGAAATACAGTTAAATGCTCCCAAAAGCCTGCTGGTCCTAAGTATTCTCGTGGTGTGCACGGAACACAAAGAGACTGTTCAAAGTGTGGGGTGGAAAGCAGGGAAACAGTTGAAGAGGGTTTCATGCCAACAGAGGTTACCAGGAGAGGAGCTTGGTGTGCCTTGCAGGTACACCTGGTGCAGAGGTAGGGGTGACACCCCTGCACCAGGACGGGGAGGACAAGGAGGTCGGGCTCTATGCAGCCTCTTGATCTCTCTCCTACGCAGCACTTGTGGGCCAGGGTTGTTGAGGGTCCCTATGGATGTTGGTGGGCACGCACATTGTATGAGCTTGGGACTGTGTTCCCCCTGCCCAGGAGCGGCGGGATTGGCGTGGCAGTGGATGCCTGTGGCTCCAACCCATACGTTGCTTTCCAGGCTGCTCTTAGGGCAGCGGTGGCCCCAGCCAACACCTGCCTGGTTCCCTAATGATTTAAGCACATTGGGATCCTCCAGTGGCAGGTCCTGCCAGCCTTCAGTGTTACTTGTTTTTCCAGCCTGCTGCTCGAGGTGGCATTGCGTATTCTGCAAACAGCACAAACCCCCTTAGCACACAGAGCAGCAGGAGCGTTTGGGAACGGTTAACCCACAGAAGCTCAGAAATGGGGGGTGGTGGTTGTTTTTCTTTAAGTGCTTCACTTAATGGACTTGCATCTATCTCCTTTCTCCTCATCCACCAGCAGTGCTTTTCAGTCTTTGCCATCTTTGGAGCGGCATATACCTGTTCCATGAGACTTAACCAAAAATATTCTCGGTTTTGCCCTCTCCGGACAGCCATTCCTATGGATGGCCCCCAATGTCTGGTAGCTTCCGACCATCAGCTTACTGCTTGGCTGCTCTCGCCAGCACCAGCCAGGCAAATTCCTTTTGTCTGTGGGAGGATCGGAAGGAGCCAGCTTAGGGCTTTGTTTCTATGTTTGAACATTTTTAAATTACCAAGTGTCAAAAAAAAATATGCTCAATGCACTGAAAAATGCACTCGCAGAGACTAAGAAACACTCGATCTAGATGGTTTAGAAGAATAAAGAAGAAATACAGAAAATATTTCTTTGGTTGCTAGGATGCCTTTTTATCACTCAGATCAGTGTGGTTTGGGGTTTTTCTTTTTGTTTAAATGTGTGACTGACTTACTTATTATGGTTAGAGCATTGCTACAGTATATTCTGACAATAGATTTAAGTAAATGAGACAGTTGGCTAGCACTTTGATTTGAAAATTAGTTTTGAAGTGTAGATTGGCCCAGGATTTTAATTTTTCTTTGAAGGAAAAATAATGAAGAGAGTTAGTGATAGAAATTCATGGTTATTCTTTATTGAAGATGCCATAAGTGGCATTTACTTGGACATTTATCCCCGAAATTTATTCTGTGCGATGTGTTTGCACAGAAACACTTTGCATCTCGTGCAGCTGAGGAGTGTGAATACAACGCAGATATTTTCCTGCTAGCGTTACAGCCCCGCGTGGGGCTTTTATCATCAGGGAGGGAAATATATGTCTGGTTCTTTGTCTTCTGCTTTTTGTGACAAAGGAATTCCCATTTGAATTGCTCTGCTCTGTTCAAGCCCCCTCCGAGCCTCTGGGTTAGCAGCAGTCAGTCTTTGCAGTGTCCTGACGTCATCCAGTGTATGCATAAGCCCTGCTATTGTCTTACGGAGAGCAGGGGCTGGGGATTGCGGTATCTGGTGGCTGCTACCTATTTACGCCTGTCGGTATCACGGAAGGGACACTGGCCTGCCCTTATCTCTTGGATTTAAAACAGAAGCTCCTGCTTTTTGCTTCCTGAAGAAGGACCTTTGCTGCGGTTGCAAGGAAAAGCTGTCTGCGGTGTGGAGCAGAGGAGGGGAGAGGAGGAGAGAGGAGAGGAGAGGAGAATCTGGCAGCTTGGATAGCCTGGACTGCATTGTCTGGCTTCATGACCCCTGCTGTGTAGCGCTCATCCCTACTCTCATACACTCCCTCTGTCTTCCACTCTTTTTTCTTCTTTCCTTTTTAAAATAGCAGCATCTGGGGCCAGCCATGTTTGGCACTGAATCTTCATGTAAGTAAATGAATCCCACTTACATCCTTTTTCTGTTGAGAATAGGGCTTGTTTTATCCTTGCTGTACCCACCGTGCTTGCATTCCCTTTGCTGTAGGTCATTGGCTAAAAGCTGCAGTCCTCGCCTGTTTACAAAGGGACGAAAGATGCCGGAGGGAAAGCATCTACCTCCTAACCATGGGTGCATCCTCGGTGCCGGCAGCAAGGCAGCGTAGGGCTGTCAGTGCTGCTGAATTCAGGCCACTGCAGGATGGGGAGAAAAAGGCAGTTTTGCTTGAATGTGTTAATTGATAAGATCGCAGCTGTCAATGATCGGGAGTTGCAAACGCTCTAATGAGTGCGCTACTCAGATGATATGTTTGGGGACTGGGAATGCTGCAGCATTAGATGGGCAAGAGCTGGAGGAGAGAGT
>NW_008824806.1:533528-582899 GCF_000699105.1 Pygoscelis adeliae | reverse complement strand
ACTATCATCTATCTCATTTGCTTCATTTTTGTTTCTGGGAAAAAGGAGGCTTGTGTGGGATCCCTCCTGTGACTGGAGAATCCAAAATTAAATTAGGTGGAATTCTAAATATGAGATGAAAAATGCAAAACAATAGGATCATTTATTTGTTTTTCCTAATCTTTGTGCTGGAAAATCTTAACTGAGGCAGTCTGCTGTATAATAGCTGTGCAGATGCATGTCATTGAAAGCAAGCCAGTTTTGCTTCAATAGGAACAACAATTACCTACCTGGCAAATCCGTCCGCGGAGGAAGGCTGGGGGTTTATGTATAAATAATGTTGCTGGTGACAGTGCGGCTGTGTGGAGACCAGTCTGATCCAGTGATTATCAGGTGACTGAAAAATAGAAAACAGTCGGTTTACACTGTATTTTGTGCACAAATAGTACGGCATGTTGAAAATGCGTCTCATTTGAATATGAAGCCGTGGCTTTTTTAGAGCGTTATAACATGCAGCATGGTGTAATGTCTCCGTGCCGTTAGGCTGGGACCTGTTCTGTGGCTTGGCTCTTCCTGGGAAGTGGTAAGAGCATCGGGATACCTCATAATCACGTCCTCCTGGCTGTCAAATCCCTATGCTCCCAAAGGGTTAATCGGTCCTGTTGCCTGCCTCTGGCAGCTCCCCACCTCCTCTGCCACAACACCTGGTCAAGGTCAGGCAGCGTAAAAACAAATTTGCCTTTAGATTTCTTTCGTTTGGGGACCCATTTTTCATGCGTGGCTGTAAACGTGTTTGCAGCTCTGGGTCAGTGGGGCGTGAGCAGAGATGCCGAATGCTGTAGCTGCATCTGTTTATACCCTGCCAGATCTGTAAGCCCCAGCCTGTGTATCTATGGGGTCTGCCTCTGCAAAATGCATATTAACCTCCTTTGAGATAAAATCAGGGGCGTACCTGCCCTCCTGCAGAAAGTGCGTATTGCATACTCGGAAAGTCAAATTATGCAGCCTTGTTGATTTTCGTGGTCCTCTCTTGTTTTGTGAGGTGCATTAATAAACAGCTTGCTTGTCACATCGGGCTTTTGGCTAAAGTCACGGGGTTGTACCACCAGCAGCTGTGGCTGCTTTTGTTTCCATGGTTCCCACAGTTTAGAAAAGGGCGACGGGAGCTTCCGTAAGAGCCACTACCTGTTTCCCAGAAGCATCTAGCGGCATTATTTGCCTTTAAAAAAGGGGTTAATCGCAACATGGCTAGTTGCCATCCATCCAAGCAGAGGCTGTGGCCAGTCCCTGCCTGCACTCCCCGGGCCAGACGAAGACGAAGGCAGCGTTTGTTCAGACCTCGCCTTTGTTCAGACCCCCTCCCCTCAGCCTCTGCTCAGGCCTGGACCTCATACCCAAGGGGCCACCTGGGACGCTGGAGTTCCTCTTCAGGTTGGACTGGCTGTCCTGTTGCCTACTGCCACCGGGTGCTGGCACATGGGAGGAGAGCGGGGTTACTGGCGATGCCCCCCGCACGCCTACCTGCCCAGGGCAGCGCCTGCGTAACCAGCCCTGCCCGCACCGCTGCTGGAGGAACGGTGGGTTTGCTTTCAAAGAAAGAAAATTGTATATCAAAATTAGTTTAATCAAAATGCGGTCGCAGCTGGAGGTTTTTGGTCCTCCCTCTCCTCCTGTCCTCTTCGTATTTCTGAGCTGTCAAATGACAACAGTGTGACTAATTGTTAATATTTTTGTCCGGCTAGAACATTAAAATAAAATAAAATAATAATATTCAGCATCATCTGGTCCTTGAAAACACAACAGAAGCCATTTTTGCTGCTGTCCAAAAAGCACGAAGTGAGCAGATTACATTTTTTTAATCCTGCTGTTTACACTTAGTATTTAGGCTTTTAATTCTCTTTTCTCTGATTTCAAAACCAAGAAAAATGGTCAGAAGCAAATCCTGGTTTAGAACCTTTATTCTGTCACTTGGTATCAAAATATTTTAAATGTCAAATTAACTCTCATTCAGCAATCCTGGTTTTTCTTTTTATTTTTAACAGTGGTCAGGAGGGCAATAAAAGATAGTCTGAGGGCCATTGTAAAACACAGGCATCTGCTTATCGCCTCCTGGATGCAGGGGAAGACAAACAGCAGGCGACGCCGGCCTGTGAAGGGGGATAAGGCAGCAGGCAGTGCACAAACGGCTGCTAACACCCCGGTGCGTGATGAGCAAGGAAAGAGTATGCAAAGCAAAGGCCCCGTGAAGTGTCCGTGGGAGGGGTTGCGCTGTGGCAAGGCGGTTGCTGTATCGTCATGCTCAGTATTTTCCATAGGTCACGTCCTCTTTATAATCCCCACGGGAAATGTATGCGCCGGAGACCCTTCATCTTCGGTGCTTTTGCGCTGATCCACTCGCAGGCACACCGCCGGGGTGGTGTCGGGGGGCTGTATGCAAGGGGGAGGGGGCAGCTCTTCGTCCCACACCACCTCTCCAGCTGACCTGACAGATTTATCTGCTCACTGTAATTGTTTCACATTCTGTAAGGGGTAAATAAAACTTGGTTTGATAAAAGCATTGGGTTGAGAATGAAGTCTTTTTGAAGGTGAAATGATGTTGCAGCGCTGCACTGAAGCGGGGAAGTGGTGGGGCTCTGAACAAGGGACGAGCTGGTCCCCGCGAGAAGGACACGCTCAGTTCAGGGAGAGGAGAGAACCCCAAGCCTAGGGGAAATAACCAGCAAACATCCCTTGCCTAACTCATAATACTGGCAGTTGCAGGCCTACAGGAGAGACACCACAGGCACAAATTAAACTGAAATGTGAGAGCAGCCACAGTCGGTGGGGCTCACCAATGCTGGGGGAGGTCAGGGCGATGCGGCTCCACCAAATCTGTCTGTGTAATGGGAAGAAATGGGGCAGGGTGCAGTTCAAAGCCTGTAAAGCGAGCAAAGAGGCGCTCAGAGAGCCATTTCATGCGCGTCTGAGAATGTGCACCATGCATGTTTCAGATACCCCAGACAGTAACTCAGTAGGAGGCTGCGAGGAGGGAATTGCACAGACACGTGTACGCCGCTCGCCCCAGTGCTGTTGAAAGGACCCAGATGCGTGCTGTGAAAGTCTGAGGTGATGTTCTCAGTACTGCTGCATCTGTTCATGCCAGGGTATTTTAACCTAGCAGCAACGCTAAACTGTGAGGGTTGTATGGGCGGTTGTCTGGGAGGTGCTTTTCTGGCCTGGGCTGTTCAGGGAGATGCTCATGGTGGTCCCTGTCTGGTAAATCAGCAGCTGCACTCTGGAAAGGAGAGAGGCTCTGGATCAAAGGAGAGCTGACCAAAGGGCAGGAGAAATGCAAAACCAAAGGGCAAGTGGAGCTTTCCTCTGTCGTGAGGCTAATTCTGGAAGGCTGCTCTCCACAGGGAGGCTGGGGAATGCTGTGGAGAAGGGGAAACCTTGCCCACTTAAGTGTGCCAGGGAAAGCTGCTGTGCTTGTCCCAGGCTCACTGTACTGTCTTCTGCTCTGTCTGTTCAGAAAGTGCTTTTGTTCCTGAGCATTTTTTTTCCCAAACTCTCTTCCAGCCAGAATGCAATAAATGGAAAAGGTTGCACCAAGATAATTGATTTTACGGCATCAAAAAAGTAGTCTTATAAACCCCTGCAAAACCAAAGCAGCCAACAGTGGAGAAATGAGAGATCTTAGCATCAGATATTAAGAGCAAGGACGATCCGATTAGCACGGGTGCTGCTGTCCTGGCCCGGTGTGCCTGCCTCCTCCTTTCCCCAGCACCGGTACTCACCCCCACCTGTGGGAGAGCCAGCAAAAACCTGACCACTTCTGCAGGTAGTCAGTTTTGAGCATGTTGACTCCAGGCTGGTTCATGGGGTGATTAAATGAGCAGCGGCGCAAGGGAGGGTGGGACACGGCTGTTGAAACTCTGGTGGGATGGCAGCCTTGGCGAGAGTGGGCTCCATTGAACCAGCAGATGACCAAAATGCTCCTTTTTTGAGCATAAATAGCCCACTGCCATCCTGAATTGCCAAGACCAGTAATAACAGTAAGTACAGGTACCTGGCATCAGATGACAGCCACAATTTCACAATGATGTTACGCTGGTTTCTCAGGCAACTGTACGTCCAAGAGAGGTTACAGGAACTTACCAGAAGCTGTAACTTTAAACCAATACATTTGGCTGCTGAGGTTGCCGCTGTTCCCCATAGAGTCAGGATTGTTGAACAAATTGCAGAACCAGGTCAAAGAGAGGCTTGGCTACAGCAGCGTCAAATGCCAGAGTAAACCTGGATCATGAAGGGGATTGAGATTGCAGGAGCTATAATAAACTTGACAAATTCAGCAGTGAAACTTCAAGGTATTTGGAGGGAAAATGTAGTCTCACCTCCTACTTTACGGTAGATTTTGAGGATTTACTGAGTGCTATTATTGTTATTTTTTAAATAAATGTATTTTTTAAAAATACAGACATGAGATAAGAGAGGATTCTGCAGGTTCCGTAAACTCCTTTGGCTGCATCACTTTGTTAGATGCCTGAGGTGACGTCTCCAGGGGCTTGACTGTATGCGTGCTCAGGAGGACAGGGGCTGAAGCTCAGCCCTCCTCCTCAGACAGCGCCAATGGCAGTTTGAATTCGCTATGTTGAGCTGTTTACAAGCAGGCAGCTGTTGGGAAATTTTAAGTGCACCTTGCCCTTTCTTCCTCCACAAAGAAAAAGTGAATGGAGATGTCTCGTAGGCTAGATTTGACTCATGCATTTGACAGTCTTAGACGATTTGGCTCTTGCAGCCCTGGATCACCTTTCCTATCTCATTGGTTTAGAGGTTGCAAGGATCTGATGTAAAGCTACTGAATACAGTGCTAGTCTCTGGTGTAGCTGTGTCCACACACAAACTTCTGGAACGGGGAAGAAATCTCAAGGTGCATGCAGTGAATAGGGTAACCTTTTTTTTTAAGATTGTCGAATTGGTTGGTCCTTGCCATAGCTAAAAGCGTGAGCCATAATTAGTGGAGGGGTCTGTGATTGGTCAGAGATGACAAAAGATCTTTCAGATTTAACACAAAAATCATAGAATGATTTAGGTTGAAGGGACCATCCCCTCCCTGAAAGCAGGACCCATCTCCAAGACAGAGCCAGTGAAAGATACCATCTCAATCCATCTGCATGTTTGCAAAATGGTACGAGATCAAAACAAGCTTCAACTTTGACCAGTTTAATTTACAGGACCAGAAATAGGGATAAATCTTTATGCCCAAGGACGACTGAAAGATTATTCTAGTCCCTTTGGGCCATGTGACCCACATAGGAAGTGCAGTACATGCAATGAGGACTGTGTCATATTATTTGAGCTGGGGTAGAAGCAGTACAGCTTCATGTAATTTGGGGGTAATTAATGGGTATGCCCAGCAAAAAAACTTATTCACAGAACAATCTAAGTCATCTCTTTTCGTCTTAGCTAGAATTCCCTGCTTGATCCCTGAAGCAACATGAAAAGGTCTGTAAAGTGCTACGAAAAGAGCATGTGGGATTCAGGGAGATAGAGTATTCCAGGTTTCAAGACTAATGGATATCTTTCCTGTTTGGTGAAAATACTGATGTAACATCACTGTTTAGACCCTTTCATATGAAGGTCGCTATCTATAATGAGAAATTACAGAATTTTAGAAATGCCATTATGTTCCCTATTGTAAAGGATAGGATGCTGAGGCTCTATATTAGGGAAATAAGATGTACAACTACAGAGAAAAACACTTGCTACCCAGGATCCGGTGTAGCTCAGTGAAAAATTGGCTGGCTTTGCTGAGTTTGATCAAGGTGAAGCTTATGCTGAGAGATCAACTTAAGATGCTCAGAAACCGTGAGTGCAAGTGAACCCGTATTCTACCTAGACTAAGAAATGTGCCGTTGCTTCCCAGCATTAGATGTAAAAGTTTTTTAGGAGTTCCTAGGGCTCTCTATGGATTTCATTTGGAAATGGCATCTTGGGGTACATCAAATGTTTTGATCAGTACATGGGAAATTGAAGGGAAATTCTTCTGAGACTAAAAGGCAGCGATACAAAATTTAAAGTCTGATATGTTTGACCTCTTTTAAGAAATCCAGTGGCTGGGAAGATCTTTCCTCGGTGCAGTGAAACGAAAGATGCTGAGGTGACCCTCAAAGCATGCTAGATAGTGTTTCAGCCTAAAGCAGGAGCCTAAGGTAAAAATGGTACAAAGTTGGTGAGCTTTTCAGAGAAAGTATATAGCTATAGTGGGGACTTTCGGCATTTGTATAGCTCTACATAGCTTTTGTAAAGGTTTGACTGAACAGGAAAGAAGGCTGAGAGAGTGGTGGGAACGAGCTCTGGAAGAATGTGCCTTGTGCTCAAAAGGTCCATAGTCTAAGAAGCCATGAGGAGGTTTTGAAGATGCCAATGGAAAGATTATCCATCTCTCTTGGCCTCTCATGTTTAACGTGCCACTCATTAGCCCAGTGGTTTTGCAATCTACAGTGACGATACAATTTCGTATATGTCATCACTCCAGCAAATGCCGACTTATATTTTACCACTAGGAATGAGTCTTGGAAAGCTGTTGTGCATTTAGATTTCCTGCTGTACTCGCCTGAGTGTGGAAGTACCCGTCTTGTGGTGCATCAAGTTTTAAGAGGATCATATGGTCTTGACGTTGATTAGTTGTGGTTGTGCAAGAGCAGCAAAAGGAAAACGTACTCAATTACATATTTTAAAAGTTCCTGGATGGGAGTAGAAAAAGGAGGTGAGATATTTTTCACTTTACATGTTTGCTCCATTTTTTAAAAGTAGTAAGGGATCATATGATGAGGACACCATTAGAAAGCAAATTCTGAGAGGAAGGGCATATATTACAGCTCCATGGAGCTCAGAAAATGGCAGCTGACTCCATCTGTAAGATCTCTGCTACAAGAAAAGGAAAAACTGCTGTAAGAAGATGCATCCCAAGCAGAACCTGAACTGCATAAATCACTGGCTTACCGATTCTTATAACATGAGTCACACTGACTCTGAACTGACTTAGCACAAGGAAAATACTGCTCGTCACAAATATATTAAAAAAAAAAAAGCATCGTAATTAGCAATACTAAAAGATGCTAAAAAGGTATATTTAACATTCAGGAAAAGAGCTGAATGTGGAAAATATTAGCACCGCTAACCCTTTTTCCTGTCGGCTGCATTCATTACTGGCATTAGTAAGGTATCTAAGACTGTCACAGTGGTGGTAAATTGTGCCACTGTATTTGCATAGAGGTAATAACCAGTCACTCAAACCATCCATCTGCTGATAAAATACTCTCAAGCTTTGATTTAGATTATCAAAGAGGATACATTAGATCAGAAATGTCAAATTAGCTGGTAAAGAAACATGTCGAGTTGTGTGTGAAGATCCCATGCTGTGCTTTGTCATCCACAAGGACATGAGCCCAAACAGTCCAACTAAAAAGCCCTGGAAGTTTTATAGGCAGTGAGTGGAGGCAAAAGTCTGCTAGAGGGTTAACTAAGCTGGGGGAAGTGTTCCTGTAACTCAGCAACGAGTATCAGCCTGGTTATTCTCTGTGTCCTCTGCTGCTTACATGGTCCATGATGATAACTCCAGATAAGCTGTTATTATTATGTACGGAGCAAAGAGGGTGATAATCAGGCTGTCTGTGCAGATGGATGGAGAAAAGGTCCGAATGGTGGAAAAGAGCAGCCAGATAAAAAGCAGCAAGATCTGAGCTGTCACTGTCGCATTCAAGTGTGGAAGTTCCTCCAAGAAACCACCCAAGTGTGAGAGGCCTAATGCAAGTTGTACAGGCAGATACGGTGTCCTTTGTCACAGGACAGAAGAGAGGCTCTGTGGCAGTACAAGCAGGAGCAGATTCCTTCATGACTGCTGACCTGCTAGTGATGTCTTTCTGAGGCTTCAGCTGGGATGTTATGATAGCACAAGGAGATGGCACTAGGATGAAGGATTTCTCAAGTGTATTAAATAAGACATAGTATATCCTCTTTAATGTCATTTACACATGCTATAGTGGGACTGCTGGGTGTTGCCCCAGCCCACAGGGATACAACAGCTACGATGATCAAGAGATTAAGTTGCCTAGCCAGGATAAAGCGCTGGTGGTCTGTCATGGCAGAGAGGGGTTGCACAAAGAATGGGCATTCAAAGGCATTTACACGGGACCTTTTCTAGAGTTATCTTCATAGGTACAAATATTTTCACGACTGGGGTTCTCGCTGTGCTAGGATACAGCTCCGCGCCATGGAAGGTGGCATTGCTATGGGCATTGCGCGTCACAGTCTGCAGTGACCCGTCTGGATGCAAAGAGACCTTAGCTTGGTCGCTCTGGGGCATTGCATGTATGCTAATGACTTAGAGTCTCTGTGGGTCTTGGCTGCGTGTCAGAGAGGAATGAAGCTGTAGACTGAAAACCAGTGCCCTGTACTGCAGGAGTTTAGTGAACTACGTGCCTGGCATTTAGTTAGCTTATGTCTTGTTTGTGTGTCTATAGTGACATTTAATTAATTCTTCCATAAAATATAGATAAATACTCACACAAATTATGCAAAAAGACAAGTATTTTCAGTTATTCTCCTTTAGTTCACTGATTTGTATGTACTCCAAGTGTGTTTTGGTTTACATTAGGAGGAAAGAGGTGTCTTTATGTCATTGAACAATCTAACTGTGGATGAATGAGTTAAAAAAACTCCCAGTTTTTATTTATGTATGTAGTATGTGTGTATATATTTTTTAATTTTTTTTTTTTACTTTGATAGCTGTTTTGAGTTAAAACTATAACTGCCTTGTTTTTACTAGGATTGTAGAACAGACTAGTTGGCCAAAGTTAAAGCAGTTTTTTCCTAGTGAAGGAAGAGCCTGAAGCTGTCTCCCATATAGTGGAGATGCTGGTGTGAAGCTGTGGTCTTACTGCTTCTCTCCAGGAACTGGGAATTCAGTACCGCGGCAGCTAGTAACTCTTGTTCCCCTGTGTGGGGAGCCCAAAAGTTTACATACATCTGGAACTCGAAGTACCCTCTCATCTCCAGAAGCATTGCAGACATACGGACAGAAGAGGGTGGAGGTATATCGTGGGCGGCATGGGCAAGCCTGCATTGCAGCTGACTCATGTGCTGCCTTATGTATAGGTAAGGGAGGATTATGCTGCCAAGTTGGCTTCCAGAAACTGGAATTTCATCTGTGATAATCAGCTGCTGGAAAGTATTGATTGCTTTGTTGGTTTTTGGTTTTTTTTTTTTTCAATAGGCTAAAATCTGGCTGTCAGTCCTGGCTTTATTTCAGAAGTTCAGTCTAGAAATACCTTTCAAAGGAAAAGATGTGCAACTATTAACTCCTAAACTTGAATCATAGTCTTTGGGCTGTGCTTCTGCTTTCTAGCATCCAAACTCACAGAACTGGTCTGATTAAGTAATTTTGAAGAAAAAAATGAGGACAGCCAGTCAAATAATAGCAAAAGTTATCAGTGGATATAGTCGGAATGAAACTGAATCAAAATAAACTTGTGATCAGCAATCTGAAACACTAAACTATAAACTAATTGGTGAATGAGATAATAATGATATGACAAGAAATATTTTGGAACATTTTAAAAAATCACCTTGTTTTCCAACATTTCATTTGCTTTCATTCTTTGTAAGAAGAACGGAGCACTAGCTATGAGCAAAAGTAGAGGTAACTTCCTTTTTTCCTTATAAAGTTGCTTTTTCCAGGGCCTTATACATGAGCCCAAGGCAAAACATGGCCTTCATGGACTCAAGTTTTATCTGATTGCCTTTGTGCAAGTGATTTCACACCAGCTACTGCAGGATGCTAGTGTCCAAAAATAAGCCAACAACAGCAGGTGACTTGTGGTAGGAGTCACTGCAATAGAGTTTGAGTGTTGGCCGTTTGCAGCTGGTCACCTTTTCTTTGGGAACAGTGTGTCAAGAGGGTTTCAAGCAATGAAAGACTTGTCCTAAACAGGTGTTGAGAACCTTTGTGCTGGGCTCTTAAGAACTTAGGCTGATTGATGAGATCAGACTTTTCTGTGATTACTACTCTCAGAAATAGTACATAATCTCTTACAAGGTTTGTCTGTATGTGTCCTTACTTACATTTAAATAAAAGTGTGATTTTTTTTTTTAACAAGGTTAATTAAGCTGGGACAAAAAACCTACACGGATTCTCAATTAGGCCTATATTGAGTTAACAAGGTTTAAGATTAATTGAAATAAACTTTCTTAGCTGAAATAAGAATGTCCATGAACTATACTGCGTCAAAATGTGGGTGCAGGCAGGTCAAAGTACTTTGAAGTAATATTCATGTAAAAAAATCAACATGGTTTATTGTTTCTGTTTTTAATGTCTTTCATAACACTTCTTGTAGTTTTCAGAAACTCAAAATGAAATATCTGCTTGTTTGCTGTGCTCTCAGATTTCTTAACAAGCATGAATGACCTTTGATAGAGGGTTTGAAGTTCACATCTGCCAAAGATGAACTACAGTTTCTAAGCATAACAAATGAATAACTTCGTTTTCTTTGATCTTGCTGCTGTGCAGTCGGCCCTTTAGTGATGTTTTTGCAAAGCTAATGATATATATTTGGAGGATGCCAATAAAATGGATACTAGGTAGTGTTAATTGCCCTACCCATAGATACGGCCATGCCTCCCTGAGATGCTTGCTTGTAGGAAGGCCTAGAGACGTTTCTGTCAATCCACAGCGGCAGAGCATCAACAATTCAGAGAGCACGAGGTGAGAAGGGCCTTCTTAAATTTATGAGGGCGTAAATAGTGCTGAACTGTAATAGTTCAGCACTTAAGCCATTGTCCAAGGTGGTACACAAGTTAGTCTTTACACCAAACAGCCTACTGTTTATGTTCTGTTCTTGATCTAAATACTAAACTTGAGCTGGTTTTAAAACTTTTGAGATTCTGACAAAAACAGGAATTGAGCACAAAATATATTTTTCAAGGTGTTGCAAAATCAAGTATGAGCTAGATGGCTGATCTGCGGAAACTGAAATAAGCTGAAGAATAAGAACAGTTGGAAACCTGAAGGAGGAGGTCAGTTCATCTTCATTTTTAAGCAACAAGAAAATTGAGGAGGTGTGATGAGCTAGAAGAGAGAAGGAAGTCTGCAACATGGAAGATCCTGGAATAGTAAATTCTCGAATTGTGGGGGATTTGGAAAGTGAGAGCTAAGATCTCATATGCCAAATAGGCAGCTGGAGTATGTATGGGTAAGAGAGCGGGGAGGATGAGAGAAGCAGTAGAGAGGCAGAACAGGTTTGATGGTGGAATGCTTAATCTTGCCCACCCTTACTTCGTGAAGACCTGCTGCCATTCCCATGAAGAAATCAGGAGACATCCTTCAGATGTAAAATGGAAATGGTGGAAAATGCTGTAAATGCTATTGAAGTGATTTTAGTAAATGAGGCCATTTTAGAAAGGAAAATCAAGACGTAAGTCTCCCTTTACTCCAATATCTAGGTGAGAAGGTGGATAGTAGATAATTTGTCATACTAAATGTTATCACGCAGTCCTTGGCTGCTGTGTGAACAAGAGTTTATGGCATCATGGAGCCAGTCCCCCTGGTCCTGCGTGTGGTGGGAAAATAGGGCAGTGTCTCTAGGACTGGGGTGGCAAAGCTGCGATAACCAAGGTGATCCAGGGTTGAGGGGGCTGACACAAACCCAACTTTATTTCCAAATCTTTTCAGAGTTTGGAGTGGAGGCAGGCTCCTTTTTCCTTCCCTTACTTTCTGATGGCTGCTTTTGTGATTTTTCTCTAGGTCTGTCAATCCCAACTGTACCCTGTTTTACTGAAAGCACCAATTAAGTAGCCGAGCATTTGCTCTTACTCCCAGATGGTTCCCTCTTCAATACGGGAAGCAATCTGTGTGGTAACAAAACGGGCAGGAGCCCAAGCTGTAATATTGTACACAGATCAGTGCAGCCTGCCGTTTGAAACTGAATTAATAGTGGGATGTGAGTTAACGGTGCAGTTAGCAGGAAAGAGCAGAACTGGGGTGGGGTGGGAGTGGGGGAGAGGAGAAACTGCCTGGTGCTGTTTTGTTTGAGCCTGCCTTGCTCCTAATCCTGCTAGCCATTCAGCCTTGATGGTAGCAATAAGCCTGAGTACCAGCTGTGCCTTCCCATGGGCTGCCGTGTTATTTTCAGCTCCTGTGAAAATGAGGCATTTCCATTTAATTTGCATCTTTTTTCCCCTTCTCTTTCTCTAATGAACAAGTGAGTACAGCAAATGCATTTATGCCCTCTTTAGTGATGCGTCCCCTTCTTTCAGCTGCATCTACTGTAAGATCCCTTTTAATCCATTGCTTGCTTTAGATCCAGCGTCTTGTAGTTCAGAGAAAATAACGGAAAGTCTCTGCTTCTTGATGAGATCTCCTGCAGCTTCCAGCGGCTCTGCGGGCACTTTTGTTCAGAACTCGGATATCTGAGCGTAGGCCTGTTCACCCATTCAGCATCACCAGTATGGCCCCGCGGAGATTTTCCTGCTGGATAGTTTTCCCTTTACTCTAAAAAATCTCCTATTTTCAGAATATGTACTGGGCACTTACTGGAAGATCCACCTTGAGTTTCCTCCCTATTTTTCAGAACTCTAAAGACGGCAGTGGTGAAAGTCACTGAACATGCCACTGCTTCATGTGCTGTATGATCACTTCCGACAGTCAGTGTTTCAGGTTCTCCCTGGAAGTTTAGTCTTTGCAGTCCTCAGCTGTAAAAAGCACGATGCTCTCCTTTCTGTTACAGCCCGTAGAGCGTGCCAGATAGGTTGCCTGAGCATAAAAAGGTGCACTGAATTAATTCAGTAAATCTAAAAAAGGCCATTTCTCAGTTTGTGGTGGACAGACCAGGTTTAGAGAGCTTGGTCTGCTACAGAGAGGGCTTAGCTAGGTCTCTGGCACGAACAAGTCAAAATGTCCAAAGTATAAGTAGCCAAAAGGTACGTGTGTATTTTCAGTTAACAGATAGGCATTGAGTATTTTGAAATATATTTTGAATATATTTATTTTGGATATAAATCTGTTCTGAAGCTAAGAGAGTTACTCTTTTTTGATAGAATCCCTGAAATGGTAAGAAAGGTAAGTAAGATGAAAACAAGCCTATCCTGCTGGAGAAGGGAAGCAGACATCTAGAGAGAATAGTTATTGTTATCTATGACGTGGCCTTCAGTTATTTGGCTTGGAGCGGTCTCTCATATTTTTATCTTGAACCTGTCGCTTTTTTATTTGTTGCTAGTGACTGACTCCAGTACTGCATGCGGTTTGGCTGATCAGGCTCAATGGGATGCACAGTGCATCTCAGACACCAGAGTTACTCATTTTGTCCACTACAAACACATTTGGCTGGTCTTCAGGCTCCAGCCCTTGCTATGGCCACTCTGTGGTTTGTGTAGTTAGAGTACATGACATTTTCTCGGAAATTGGTGGATTATTTTGTTAAGGACCTAGTTTTGAGAGGAGACTTTTCATCAAGTCCTGTTAGGTAGTTAAATTTTCTGCTCAGTGGGACTTTCTGGTCTCCGAGTGGACTGGCAAGGGTCGTCTTTAACAGTTAAGGAAGAGAATTTGGCTCTTCAGCTACAGCTTCACTGCTGGAAGCACTTTCACCCCAGTACATCTCTGCACAACACAATGTTCTTCCAATTCCAGTCACTAATTCCATCTGCTTCGAGCAAGATTTAAAAGCTGGTTAGCAGCAAGTGCCCGTGGTGAGTGGTAGGTAGCTGCCGTGCTTGCAGAGCAGCACTTGCTTGAAGCAATGGCAAAATTTTATGTTGTAGTTATTTATACCCCTATTTTTGTGTTCTCTGGTTGTGTTTGTCGCAGTTATTGGGTGAAAGAATAAGAGCACGTGTATGTTTGTGTAATAAACAAGCTATACGTTACCTTTTCATGTTGCATCCTCCATGTAACACACACGGTGCTTCAGGGAGAAGGCTAGCTGTTAGTTGTGGGTTTGGGGGTTTCTGTTGTCAACTTTAGTGTTTGGATACAAAGAGAGGAACTGAGTCAAGGCTATGAAACAGTAAATTTGGAACTGAAAACAATGACTTTAAATGTAATGATTACCTAAGCAAGGACATTTTAGTCATATTCCAATCGAATTTTAGCACTGATCAGCCAGTGGATGTTTCCATTGCTGAATTCTACTATGATTCTTAGTATCATTTCAGATGGAAGCAAGGACATTTTAGTCATATTCCAATCAAATTTTAGCACTGATCAGCCGGTGGACGTTTCCATTGCTGAATTCTACTTTGATTCTTATTATCATTTCAGATGAAAGGAAAACAGTGGTTTTGTCATTAATTTGATCCTATTATTTGACGTAAAACAGCAAATTGCAAAAATAATCAGTTTCAAAAATGGCTGATGTTTTTAAATAATTACTTTTTAACAATTCTTTTTAATTTCTTAATATTTTGGCTGGGCATTAATGTGAAATCAGTCTAGGTTGAGGTACTGCTTGTACACTTAGATTATAGTTTTTCATCACACCTTAAATTTTATTCTATTACCATTAGGCAGAATCCTGGAAAACATCAATGTCAGAGAGCTGAGCTAGGGAAAAAGACGTATCTTCTGAATAAACATAGTCAGGTGCCTCGTGAAAAGCCACTAGTGAGATAACAAACATCTATCAAAGCATTCAGATAATTACATCTTCTCCTGTGGGCTAGTAGTGCTGAGGTTGACCAGCTGGATTTATCCTTGAAATAATGTCACGGGTGTTGGTGGCCCAGGCTGGGGTCATTTTGCCCCACTTACCTATATGACTTATAAGCTTGTTTTGTTGGTGCATGGTCCTTCTCCAGCAGCAGGATGCTCTGGGTAGGGACCTGACTACATGGAGTCTTGAAGTGTTATCCTTCAGCGTCTTCTGCCGTTTGCCCTAACGGCATCTTTCTTCAGGCTCGAGCATTGTGTTTACAAGATGATTCTCTTGGGTGAGAGTCTTCAGTATCCGCTTGTATACGGAAGGAATACTTTGTGAGTGATTTAAGATGTGCTCCCAAATGTACACATTGTATTTATTTGTGCTTTTATATAGGTGCTTTTTAATAGCAATACTAACTCATTTTTATTGGTGGGTGATGCAGCTGAAGAATGCAAGACATGAAGGGGTCATTTGGGGCTCAGGTCTGTTGCCTAAATGAGGCATCCAGAGCCATTTCAGATGCCCTAGGACTTATTTCACCTGGCCTCCAGCTGTTGGTCCCTGGGGGTGTTCTGTCTGTGCCTTGTGTCAGTGTATCAGCTAACCCTATGCATCTCAAACAGCTTTGGATGCACATGCTTAGAAAACCAAATCAAGCTCTTTTTGTCACCAAGGGTTGTCATTTATGTAATCCTAAAGAGATCTGGCTGTGTTAAGTAATGTGGGAATCTCAGATTCCTGAGTAACTGCAGAGTTTTTCAGGTTGTTCTGTTTTGAGCAGTGGAGAGTAAAAGTCACAATGATGATAAACTTGGACCCTGGCAAGGCGTGTGTGTCGACTGTTGCCGTGATTAACACCGGCTGCTCAGCAGCACGGGCTCGGGGATCAGGGAACATGCTGTACTCAAATTATCTGGCTTAGAAATGCCCTCCACTTGCCATTTGCAAGCAGGGACGGACAGAAGACAAACATTTCTTCCCCTAAATATGGGACTTGTTATAGCTTAGTTGCTTGGCAATCCACTTGACTGTAAAATAAGCAGACTATTAAGCAATGCTACTGGTTTCCTTCCTTCTATGGCTTTGCGGGATATTCTGTGATCTTTGTACCGTTACAGCCTTTGCAACCGTCTGCTTAACTGCAGTGGGAGATATGCACTGCTGCCACGGGTCTGTCTTTGGGGGAGAGAAAGTCACTGCGTTTTCAGGTGTCCCTCCTGTTGGTTTTTTCTATATGACACTGCATTTCTATCCCTACCACTTCCCTTTCTCCTTTTAAGCTTATTGGCAACATCTGTTGCTGCTATCTATAATTACACTCAGCACTGGGAGAAGGGGAGACGCTGAGTGCAGCAACTGCCTGTGCCTTCCCCGTAGGTATTCAAAGTCATGTATTAGTATACTGACGCTTCTAGATTCCTTCATAATTTATTTCCCCCCCGATCCAAAACAAATTCTTCTCTCTCAGCCCTGTATGAACTAAACCATAACTCGACCTCTTCCCTTGGTGGGGAAAAACAGAACCAGCTACTGTCAGCAAAAACATCAGTTTCCATATCGGATTATATTTATATAGCATATAAATATATTTAATTTTTATGTTTTTATATTCAATTATATTTATATTTATTTATGTGGCTATCCTGTGATTGAAGTAGTGTCATCCACATAACAACTCCCTGAAAGATGCAAGTGGATTTTTGATCCCAAGTAGATAGCTGTACTTCCTGTGATCAAAATAATAGTGGTAATTATTAATAATTATTAATAGATATTGCTACTAATAATAGTTCTGAATAATACTAATAAATACAAATAAAAGATTCCAGATTGTGAGCAAGGTTTGCCTCAGGGCCATTGGAAGAAAGCTTTTTAGAAAATCTGGGTTTATGTTTGTAGAAATTACTTCAGGTTCTGGTATAGTTTATCTTGATATGCCCTTTTCCTACTGTTCAATATAGTAAGTATCCAGAGCATAATAATTTAACCAATAGCTATAAGGAAAAGGGATAGAATAGAAAGGACAATTTCTAGGTGTAGCTAACGATACGATAAAGAATGACAGTCTCATTTGGTGCCAGTGCACAGTACATCCTTGTATATTCGACATTTAGAGTTGAAAACTTGCTTTAATCTTACTCTTTTCATATCATGTCATTTGACTTTCCCAGCCAATGAGCCCTGAAATGTAATTACAGTCACCGCAGGAGGTACTAAATGAAAGAGCATTCAAATATGGGAATTAGTAGAACTGTGGTTAGCTAATGACTGCAATACACTTGGTAAGCAAGACATGCAAATTTGAGTAGGGCAACATCTTGAATCTCTCTCGTAGTAGTGGGGGAAAAACCCCAATTTGTCGTTCTTTGGTACTCAGCCTGCTGATGAGTGAGTACGCACCGGAATCCAGGCCATCTGCAGGCTGATGGTCTGGTCCAGCGGCGTGTGGGAGCAGGCTGCTGTGGTTGCACTTTAGGACAGAAAGATGAAGAGTCTTGAAGGTATAGATCGGGAGGGGGTTCTGAACAGCAAAACACCTTTTCAGGTGTTAAGCCAGCTCTGTGAAACCAGCAGTAAGATCGACACTACTTAAGTCCATTAAATACAAACCCCAAATAATTCACACACATGCATATGTTGTATAATATGTATTGCATACATTAAATTTACATACAAAATTAGTGTCATTTCTACTTGCATCAATGTATGCCTCTTTAATACCAGAAACAGATTTACTGTCAGAAAAGAGGGAAAATATATGCATGCTCACCGTCTACACATACAAAATGCACACATTAAACAGAATTATAGATACCACTTTTCAAAGAAACCCAACTTTAATGAAATCTGTCGGATGCCAATCGTACAAACATGCTTTGATGCCTTTAAAATGATAGATCATTATTTTTCCGGAGGGGAAAAGCATATACGGAACACAAATACTAATTATGCCTGAGAAGACTGAAAGTTTTTAACATTTCAAATAAATATGGATGTGACATTTTATCTGAGGTCTTTTACGATTTTGGATACAGGCCTCATTAGATTCAGCTGCTGCTTACAGCATTCAGCATACAGCAGTGTATTTAGCTCCAAAAAGCTGAAGATAGGAATGTAATATAAAGGTTGAGGGACAAACTGAGTCAGCAGAGGGTTTTGTCACCGAATAAATGGAGCTAAGGTTTTCCTATATAGAGCGTGTCTATACTGTGCAGTGGAGAGAGCTTCAAGTGAGCCAGTGGAGTAATAGCAAAGCAATATTGTTCTTCAACACTCCAGCTAATTAGTCTGTCAAACTGTTTGGTAGGGTTTTACTGCTGTCTTGGATGAAAATGAGCATCTTCACACGGCATTATCCTGCAGCACCACATGGGGTTTCTGAAGCAGTAAGCAGTCGCTCAGGGCGCTCTGTTACACACCTTGCTGTAGTGTTTAGATGTTCTCTTCATCTTTTACAGTGTCAGGTTTGTTCAGGTCCATGCTAAATTTATGTGGAAGGATTTTGTTGTTGTTGTTGTTAGGGAGGTTGTGTGATGATAGTCGGTTTTTGGCTTTTCCTTTTCTACCAGTAAATGTTCTACCATGAACAAACCCCCCTGCTTTTCTTATAAACCAACTCTCAGTGATATTTTTTAAATCCTGTTTTATTGGGCGCTTTATCTATGACCTTCCAAAGGATCCTACTGAAGATGTGCTCTGTTCCTCAAATTAGAAGCTTTTAAAGTGCCTTAATTTAAAACTCTAAATTTACAAGGTATTTTCAAAAATCTTGATCTGTGTTTGCTTCTTACTGTCCTTCTGAGAAACATTTTATCATCAAAATGTGCTGATAATTTGCTTATTTGATTAGTTGGTTTTCATCTAATTTGCATACGTTTAGAGTGCCACACAGTTATAAATGGAATAAGCATTTGAAAATATTGGGCAAACCTGCATTGTATTGTTCCTTCCATGGAAAAATATCTGCTTGTATTAGTACACTGAGTGAGGAATCAGACCTCTCCAATTATAACACTTGGTCTTAATCTAACATTTCATATTTTTGGTTGCTGTTATTGCTCATACTTGTAGTTCACCCAGAATCAATATACTTCTCCGTAGTATATAGACAGGGCCATTATTTGGGGACAGACTTTTTAGTAGGGCCTGTAGCGATAGGACAAGGGGTAACAGTTTTAAACTAAAAGAGGGTGGATTTAGACTAGATATAAGGAAGAAATTTTTTACAATGAGGGTGGTGAAACACTGGAAGGGTTGCCCAGAGAAGTGGTAGATACCCCATCCCTGGAAACACATTTGCTTTCTAAGCCTTTTTGCAAAGGCATCTTGATATATTGTTTTCCAGCATGTGCTATGTAAAACAACAGCTAAATACATAAACAAACACGTCAAGCTTTCTGTGCTGTAAATAAAGGCATCTCTCTCCTGCACGCCCATTAAAGATCACATATCAGAGGACCACTTTTCCTATTTTTCTTTGCTCAGGTAAAAGATGTCTAAGTGATCTTAAAAGCTTGTCTGTAAACGTATGCAGAAGACAGCTGTTTGAGTGTCTCCCAAGGACTCTTTCTGCCACCCTAACTAGGGTGGAGAAGGGCATTTCCATGGGAGCTTCATCACAAAGCAAAGTTTCTGGGCTGCCCTGTGAGCCCTGAGACATCCCCGCAGGATGCTGGATTTGGACCTATACGGCTCTCCAAATTGCACTGGGGAAGTGGGAAATTCCTGCCTTTTCAGCAGAACTGGGAAGGCCTGAAGCAATCTTAACACATACCTTTGGCTTCATATTCTGTATTGCTCTTAGAGGAAAGTGAATCAACAAGGCTTTAGGTAGTATCAGATATAAGGCTCCAGGCTATGTAGTGAAGCAGGGAGCTTTTTGTTAGTTGTGAATCACTTGTAGATTCTTACTAGCATACAAATGCAGTAATCAATATGTGGTGCTTTCCTAATATGTTACAGAGAAGGTACGTGAATGACTGACTGTACAGGGTACCTGGGCTCATTTCTTACCAACCATCCTTAGCCAGCAGCAAATGTCAGAGTTGAAGAGGGTGAAGGTTTCATCCCCTGAGGATAAGAAGGGGAGCTAAGCAGCCCTCCTTTCACTAAAGCATTACTGTAGGCAGTCAATATCAAGAGAGCTTTGTCCTCACTAGGTTGGACAATGTCAAGAAGGTAGCTGGTGAAAATGGAAGGCAAAGTGAAAATGACCATCAAAGCTGTAAATAAAAAACCAAACCAACCCCAAAACACACCCAAACAAACCAAAAAGGAACCTGCGGCTGTCCCATTTTGTCTTTGTCATTCCCTCTGAGGCATGCGTGCACTTACGTTCACACATCAATCCTATAATAAAAATCTATATAAAAATTGCATAACAGTTGTATAGGAAAAAAAGAGTGCCCAAAAGGGAGCAGAAGAACGGTCTTCCCATGGTGGCACAAGAAGACTTTAATCAAGGAGCTCTCGTATCTCAGTAAGGTTCTTTGGAAAAGTCCCTGCAGTGACTGGCTTGTTCCCAGTATCTGCAGCGTGGCAGATTACGCAGAAAAGGCAGCAATACAGAGAGCAGTAGTCAATCAAGCAAATTATTATTCTTTAACAACTTTCATTAGTAAAAGATTCTTGTGAAGCAGTGTGTATTAACACCAAATGAAATGAACTGAGCAGATGTACAAAATAATGAAATTGGCTCAGAAACAGATGGGTTTTGTCTGTCAGGTCTATCTTTCTGGGTGCTCTAAGATCATTATTGCCTGAAAATAGGGCCCAGGTGATGCTTTCTTCTGTTGGATGTATGTGACTGTTAATCATAACCAATGCGCAAGGGAAAAGGTATCGCCCAAGAACGGTGCATTCCGCTGCAACCACTTAATTATCCCCCTGCATAGCTTACTGCTATAATGATGGCAGCCTTCTGGAGACAATATTAGCAAAATGGCTTTACCTGGATGAGTTTTTTGTGGAGTTGTTAGCCCTACCAGGGAAATGGCAGAGGCATCAAATTGCTAGGGTGAAATCCTGGTACTACTAATGTCAGTAGCAAAACTTCTCCTGGCTTCAAGGTGGGTAGATGGATTTCCCCTGTGATTCCCTTCTGAGATCAACCACTGACTCGGTGTTTACAAGTGCTTCTCTGTATTGAAGTTTCCCCTTCTAAAATGTGAATTTGATGCACACTCTGTTTAGCAATGCAGTTTGAGATCTACAATGGAAAGGACACTGAAGTGCTAAATAAATTTGTTAGAAGGGATAATCTCCTCAGACCAATTGTTACAGCTTGAAAAAACAAAAAAGCTCCAGGCATGCAAGCCTTTCTGAAGCAGAAGTCATGTCACTTATTCTGATTCCTTTTTCCTTTGAGTTACAGAGGCTTTCTTTTGGACATCCAATTTTGGTATCTTCCATGGTTGTGGTAGCAGAGCTTTTATGGTTGTGATGGCCTGAAGACAGAAATGAGGTTGAGGTCTGGAAGAATTAGTAATCTCATGGAAGGATGGTGGAAAATACAGTAAGAGACCCGAACTTAATTGGAAAAAAGCCATTTGGAAGAGATTACAGTCACATCACTAATTCTTTACCAAATGTCATTCAGTCCATTCAGATACTGAGATCTGTTTAGATTTTTCCTGGATTTTTCCTTTTTACTTGGGCAAAATAACATACCAAATATGGAAATACGATGGCAAATTGCAAAGGGTTATAAACATGCTTAGTATGAGCAAAATGAGTAATTAGGCAAACACTGGGAGATTTTGGTTGGCCAGAGCTGGTGAGTTCTATTAATTTCTTTCTATACCTGCTTTTAGTCCTGTCTCATGATAGACATGCACGATCCCTGTACTGCAGATGTAGGCAACGTACCCTGCATGCTGTTTTTTCATCAGTATTTCATGTTGTATTGTGAAGTGACCGGAAAACCAAAAACTGGAGTGCTCTGGCCATTCCCTGGAGTCCCAGATTTCCTTGTAAGGGATGTGTTTCTGCACATGTGACTTCATTAATAAAGTCCCTTTTATTAGATATCCAGAAGTTACTCTTCTATTAGTTTTATATTAGAAAGCATCATTCTTATGCTAGACTGCAGCAGCTGCAATTAATTCCACTTTAGAAAGTGGCTTCAGACCAGACTAGAAATCTAAATATAGAACATCAGGATGAACGCAAAGAAAGGAGAACCACAGTTTTGGGGTACACCTCTCAGTCCCTTTAGCTCTGATCATGTCAGTTTGAAAATTGGCATAATGTTAGGCTATTTTTGCAGGATTAGGAAGAGTCTTAATTTCTATTTGCTAGGTACTTTGAGCATTGAGACAAAAGATGCAAGTGCAGAAGATGATGTTTATTAGCATTTTATAAAATCCTCATCAAAATGATGACTATCCTTGTTTGCTTCAGGTTTTCACAATGTTGTAACTTACAAATTGAAAACAACATCTATGTGAAAATGGATAATAGAAGTCTAGTTTTTTGGAAGATTTTTTCTTTTGCTGCTGTGTAGAGCCCCAAAATAGAGAAAGCGTCTGGCTGAAAACATTCATCCAGAAGAGAATGCAGGCAAACAGACTGGGAAAAAAATAGCATCAGTAAGATAGGTTATCTTCTTCATTTAACATCAGAAGTTCTCAACACAATCTTTTTCTGTTCACCAGGAGAAAAAGTGCCTGTTAAGAAATGACTTTAGGCTGACAACATCCCTTTACCTTGAAAGAGGACAGTAAATTATCCCATTTTTGTGGTTCAGAAAAAGGGGGAAAATGCTGCCCAAGGACATGAGCCTAAAATCCACTGAGCAACTGCAGTCAATAACTTGCATGTATTACTGGGCGTAGAGCTCCTGAAAGTTTCGCTACTGGAGTAAACAGCTTTGGAGCAGTGCTTGAGCTGAATCAAACAACCAAAATCTAATGAAACTCCTCAGCTTAAATAATAGTGTGAGTAAGTGCTTGATGCTACAAACAAAGGCTTAGCTGCTGAGCTGCCGGTACCATTAATTGGAGATGGAAAGCTAAATCCCTGGGCTGGAAATCCGCTCCTTGGAGCCCATCCTAAGCATAGGTTAGTTGGGAAACTGCCTGGAGAGTCTGTGGCTCAGCATCACATGAAAGTGAGAAGTGGGGGAAGGGGAAGGAGAGCTGGAGGAAGAAGAAAAAAAATACAAGAAGTGAATTTAGGTTTTTCTAATATATATTCTAGTAGGTACTCTTTTCTGGCATTAGAAGGTGGGTTATAAAAAATCCTACTGCTTTACTCTTTGAATCATGAGTCAGAAATGAAGTTACATAAGGTGCAGCACGTGTGATTGATGACATGAACTCTTGCCATGCCGTTGTGTTTGCTCGGAGCGATGAATACTGATTCCTGCAGCTCTGGTGCAGAGCACTCCGTCCCCAGCAGACTCCCCCCCCCAAATGAAAGTTGCTGTGCCTGGGGCAAGATACTGCGCGGCGTATGATAAGGGAGCAGAGTTAGACCTTGAGCCCTTCGGCACTGAACTGGTTTTAACCTCTTCCTTAGTTCTTCTTTCTAATGGAAGAAGGAGCGCCATGGCTCTCTGATTCCCTGGCAACGCACCAGAGGAGCTGAGTCTGTCGGGATGGGGTAGGAAATGGCAGTACCCATAGGAGTTTAACACACATTTGGAAAATCTAGGAAGAGTAGGCAAAAATAAGGCACGTGCCTTTTAAAACATATGGAGAGAAGCAAAGGTAAACAGAAGGTAAACTCCTATTTCTGCATCCGCGGGGTTTGGGGGCCAGGGCACCATAACCCATCACGATGAGGCTGGGCCTCCCTACACCGCTCCTCCTGCTGGCTGTGCCGCCTGGGCAGCATCACTCCTGTTAAAGGACCTCGTGCAGGGAGAGCCTGCGTTGTCCCTCGCCTGGGCTTGGCAGACAACGCGTGGCAACTTTTTCAATTAGTGATTTCAGCTTCTTGGGGCTCCCTTTCAAAGCGGGGTTCGGTCGTATAGTGGCAGTGCTTCCCCAAAGTGAAAGGGGCAGCTGCTGCCGCCTGCCTGGGTTATCCTCATGGACGGGTAGCCCTTCGCGAGCCCCCGCGCCTTGACCCCACCAGGCGGTACAGAAATCAATCGCGGACTTTATTCTTGCGATAGAGCCGTGGCAGTGACGCAGTTTCTTTTTAACAGGGTTATTTTCCTTCAAGGTTAAAGGAACTTTTCATTCTCCCTTTAAATAAAATAAGTGGCTGTATTTCCTGATCCTTCCCCCTTCTTAAAATCTGTTTTTTCATCAACCACTTTCTTGGAATTTCTTCCCTGCCTTTTCAGCTGAACTACAGAGAAATCTGATTTTAGGGAAAGCTTTGCAAAATGATTTACTGAGAAAAAAAATAAATTTTTCTGTGTCAGTGGGGACTTTGACTAGAGTTTTTGCCCATCAGCATTTGTTATGGGCATTTGGCCTATCGTTGTTTACCATACGATTAGATTGTATAAGGAAAAGTGGCAACTTCTGCTGAACTCTTCAGAAATGGGTGCTGTTATCTATTCCTGGCAGAAAAGACATAAACAGAAGTTTTGCACTCTGGTTTCTTCTCCTTTCTGAGGCCATTCCCAATGCATGCAGATGGCACAGGATAGGATAGGATAGGATAGGATAGGATAGGATAGGATAGGATAGGATAGGAGGATAGATCTACTGTGCTTTTTTCAAATGACATTGCAAATTGAAACTAAATTGAGCTAGGTGACAGCCAGAATGAATAATTTACAAGTCAAAGAGGAAGGAGCTGCAATGGAGGCAAGCAAGGGGGATGCACATCACAGAAATGAAGGCAAGCAGAGGCTTTAAAACTGCTGCAGCATGAAAGAAAGTAAAAATGGCCTTGTGAGCTGGAAGCTGGTGTGCTCGGGAAATGAACTTAAAAACTGGAGGTGTGAACAAATAATTCAGCCCTTTGAAGCCATGCGACCACCTCAGCTAATCTGGTGTATGGAGAGCACTTTGGTTTCCACTGATGCTGGCCTTGAGCAAAAAATCTTAATGAGCCCATCTGCTAGCAGAGCCTCTGTGCTTTCCCTGTCAGCTCTGTGGAGTGCTCCTCTTGATAAACATTTCAAAGAAAGGGAGTATAACTGTGGTGAAAAAGTTTGTCTGCTCAGAGCAAACCAGAGAAAGAAACAGTGGTCTACACAAAGAAAATGATACGGTTAATGACTGTCAACAAAGAATCCCAGGCTTGTTTCATTTTGTTTCTTGATTTTGCTTTCTTTTTTCTGCTTATTTGATAAGATCAGTCAGGATTTGGCAGAAATTGCTTGGTTCCATATGAAATAAGTGTGAAACTGCAGGATAAAAATACGGTTTCCCCTTTGCAGCCCAGCTGAAGGCAAGCTTGGCTCTGTGTGTCGGGGAGGTTCTCCAGCCCCTGAGAACATCCGGGGCCACTTAGTGGAGAGGCCTCTCCTTAACCACTCCTCAGGGGCTTGTTTTCAAACACCCAGGCAGCACGCTGGAACTCAGAAGGGTGTACTTTAATTATTCATTTGAATTTCTGTGCTACGTGTTTACTTGTAATTTTGCCTCAGTGATGCTCATCTAGCATTGCTGCCTCTGTAGTATTCGCCTGCATTTCCCAAAACTTCAGTATGGGAAAATGTCTGCGGCATTTTGTGGCACTTCAGTTCTCTTGACGTATATCAACACAGTCGGCATTTTCTCGCAGCATTGACAGCAGTGGGACTGGCAGATGGGGCAAAGAGAGCTTTGTTTTTCTAAACAATGTTCTCTTGCCTTCCTTTTTTGCTTTGCCTCATAGGAGCAATCAAGCATAGGATTAAAAATGTTTCCTTGTTTTTGAAAACCAGAAGGAGCAACATACTTAAAATCGCAGCAAGAACCACTACAAGTCATCTGCTTCGTGGATTTCTAGCTCTGATTTGAGACTAACTAATCCCTGAAGGATTTACCTATTTGGCAGTATTAAATTAACTTGGGAAAACTGACAATATTAAATTAACTTGGGAAAACTCCTGCGTAGAAAGAAAACAGCTTTAGGGAAAAGGTAATGACTCCGTGGCATTTAGTTAATTATCCAAATTAGGAGCGTACTTCATGAGCAACGAACCTGGAGTAGTTTCCTCAGGAGTCTGACCCCTCAGCAAAAGGAAACCACCACTTTGGAGAAGTCTAAAAACTTACTATAACTTTTCCAATTCAAGAGGTGTGTTTTTTCCACAAAGCCGTGTTCATTACTCCCAGGTAAAAGAAGACTGGATTTATTTATTTAATCTGAATATTAAATGTCTTCAGGGCAAAGGACTTGTTAAGGGAAAAAAAAAATTCTGGGTTTTGAAAAACAATTAAATTTTTTTTTAGTGTTATGCTTCACTGAGAAAATTGTGAATGCTTTTGGAAAGGGGTTAATGCAATATTTCTTTATTGATGCATTCATGCAGAAATAAACAAATCTTGCCCCGCTGCATGTCAGCCAAATACATTTTTTAATACAGCTACAAAATGGTAACATCTCTTGACACCATTTCAAGCTCGCAGACCTATTGGCATCTCCTGCCTTTGGCTTCTGCTGCCATTATCAACTCTGGGCTTGGCTTTGCTGGCGAGCTGTAGCATGTATTCGGGCGTCACACAGTTTCCTTCAGGCAGCAATGCCTTAACAAGCTCAGATGGTTTTCCTTAATTCCCCTGACTGATGATGTTTCCTATTTTCAAAGTTTGAGATCTTTCTGCTCAGTGGCAGCTCTTCACCATGTGAAATATTAATTGCATAATATG
Organism: Pygoscelis adeliae; assembly: GCF_000699105.1. Lineage (NCBI taxonomy): Eukaryota > Metazoa > Chordata > Aves > Sphenisciformes > Spheniscidae > Pygoscelis > Pygoscelis adeliae. The sequence goes on along the minus strand of NW_008824806.1, from coordinate 556,483 downwards.
AAAAAGAGCTCTTCAAGGGACCCGTTCCTTAATAGTGCTAATGGTGATGGAGCTCAGAGGAACCTCCTTTGGGGAGCTATTTTTCTTTTTAAAAAGTAACAAAGAAAATAGGGAAACGGTAGCCAAATACAGGGAGACCCAAACCCAACATGGTAGGTTATATGTAACCTTCACTTTTTCTGCTGTAGGGAGTTTTTAAGACTGCGAAGCTGTGTTAGTTTTTTGTTCTAATTACCTTTACATACCCTCTCGTGCTCTACTTTATCTTCCAACCCCTTTATATAACGAGCAGGCGAGTCTGCTTCATGGACCACCATAGCTTAGACTACCGTGCTGTCCTAGGACAGGCTGAACCGAGATCAGGTCTGCTGGAAAGCACTAAATGAAATACCATTCTTTGGATATAATCAGCTATTTTCTGTAATGCCTTTTTGGTTGGGAGGATGATAGTACCCGAAACAGCCCTGGGAGAAGGCCAGAACAATTCACTTTGCTGGTGTCTTAGGAAGGTGCTACATGTAAGTGAAGAAACCAACAGGGGGGCTATAAATAAGTGCAAAGATCTCTGCTGCTTCTGCACACAAAGTGTTACTTAGGTCTCTTCCCAAAGCACAGGCAGGGAACCCAAGCCCTGAAACACTACACTGAAAGACTCGCAGGCAAGCCAGCCACGAAGCTGGGAGCAGAAGCCAAACTCTATTGCAAATTCCTTTTTGCTCCAGTATTATATATCCTTAAGAGCATCTCTCTAATGGGCACTTCTAGCCAGAAAGTCAGCTCCCCTTCTCTCGGTGGTATTTCGTGCTTTGAATAATGAGCAATAAGGGTTTTGTTGGCCATTTAAATGCCACAATTCCAAGCACTTAAACACACTTAGCAGGTTCCCGATCTCTGTTTCTGAGCCAAGTGGCATTTTGAAAAGCATTAAGTTAAGTCATCCCCCACAATAATTTTGCATTCTCTCTTTGAGCTTTCTGTACCAGAGCGCGCTTTGAATGTATTGCTGTATTGATTTTGGTGTTCTGCCATTTCAAAGTTTTCTTCTGGATTTTTCTGCTGAAGCAGTTGCTCGTTCAGATGCATGTGTTCAGAGGGGAATTGGCTCCATGTGCCACACACTTGGAGATCACTTTCCTATTCCTCCTCCTCAAAGGCCAGATGCAAAGCTACTTCCTAACCACATGTGTATGGAAACCTGGGAGTGGATGTGAGGTCCCCCGGTTATTGAATCTTTTTGCTGGCGTTCCCCCCCCACCCCCCCAAAAATCCAGAAACTTCTGCTACTGCATTAACAGAAAACATGGCAAGTTTTAGCTTCAAAGACAATTCTTCCAGGGTGGTCTCAGTAGGTCAACTTAAAGGATGACAGAAAAAAATCCCAATGCAGTGATTATCATAATTAACCACCAGCATCTGAGGATTAGCATAGCCAAGGTTACTAGTCCTAGATATGCTAATGTGAACAGAAGAGGAACAAGCAGATGCAAGAAAACCACAGCATTTTGACGGGCTGTTTTTGCAGCAAGGCCTTCTCTGGTCACCGGGTGCAGCGGTGAAGTCGTGTTCAGTCATGTTTGGAAATGAGTACAGACAACGGTCACCAGGTTTGCTCAGTGCTCAGGTCTTACCAACCCTTGGAGAATGGAAAGCCGAGCTCCTGAGGTTAGTCTCAGGTTGGTGACTCACTGCCTGCCTGACCAAACTTTCAAAACCAGTTTCTAATTGCAGACATTCGATTTGAGCCATCTTGGCCTGATTTTTGAGGAACTCGGAGTTCCCATAGCTCAAGTCAGAGTCAAGGAGGGAACTTGTTTGATACGGCGTGACATGCAGAATATTTCCCTAGAGTTATTCACTAAAATGTGGGGTGCACTCTTCAGCTCCTTGATGTCCACCTGGAGAATTCAGACAGGTAAATGGGCATCTACTTTCACAGGTTCTAGGTTGGACCTAATTGTGGGAGCTTCCAAACGCAGCTTTGAATTTTCAAGTTAGAGCCAATACAGTATCTGACTGGGTCAACAACAAGGGGTGAGAACGCAGGTTATAGTAAGTCCTGCGCAGGTGTTATTTCTCATGCAAGCTTCTCGTCTATCAGGTGTACTACATTTGGCTCATTTAGTCTTGCGTTTTTCACTTCTCTCTACATGCTGTTTGGCTTTAGAGGAAAAGAGATCTGACAGTAGCTGGTGGGTAACACAGAGTGCTGGGGTTAGTATATTTGTGCAGTGTTTCTGAACAGCCTGACTGCTGCAGCAGGTCGAGTGACAGTTCTGCACGGCAGTAACACAGCCCCGCCGAGTTCTGCCTGCAAGTCCTGCCTTACTCCTTCTGTGGTCCCTCCTACCTTCATGAGGAGACTCACCTCTGAAAAGATTCAGTAATCTTAAATAGAAGAAAGGAAAATTAAAGGAGGCACTTTTGGACAGAATGCTATTTCACAGTTCTTTTTAGCCAGATCAGCCACGGCTTATGTTTGGAATTAAAACCATCAAACAGTCAGTAGGAAAAATAGTGGGTGTCTTGCGCTGCCTTTTCTCCTGGGATTTCATCAAAGGCTAAATCAAAGAACGTCATTATTGTTAATGTTAATGAGGTAGTCTAAGTGGCATTTTATTTGTCTTCTCATGAAACAAAACAAGCTCTAAAACTATGGACAGTCCAGTTTTGTCTAGCGGACACATGAAACCTTTGGAGGAAATCGCACTGGAGAGAGACTCACTGCCTGTAGGGACAGGAAGACCACCCTGGCCACAAGATGATCGTGTTTTAAAAGTCTACTTCATGCTATCCTTCTGTAGGGCCATGTGAGAGGGGTGTTCCCTCAGCCTCCGCTGCACCATTTGCTGTGCATTTGGTTGGAAATTCTTTCTCTGGAGCCCACTCTATTGAAAATCTTTATTATGCAAAATTATCCCCCGAAGTTTGTCTCCTCATCAGTCAGGTCCTGAATGCAGACTGCAGTTCTGTTTACGGAGTTACTGCAGAGCCTTTTCCATTTTAATAAGTTTTGGGTGTCCCGAGAGACTGGTAGACAATGGAAATTATACAGCGCTTGTCAAACCTGCTGCTATGCTTTCTTTGAAATACCCCAAAATGAAGGCAAAGAGGTAAAAGTTTTCTACTTAACTTGTCTTCCATTTGGTACAATTACTGTGTGAGTCACTCAGCTTTAAGAATGCTTTGAAGGGAAAAGTTTATTATTAGATACATAAGAATAATGAATCACACTCCATGGAAAATTCATTTTTCCCTTCTTCTTGTGCCACATTACCCAGACCATCAATTACTGGAAAAAAATCCCTGCCACATACAGAAATTTATCATAGGTAGAAATTTCTCATAGGAGAAAACCGGCATGAACACCCTATTGATTTTGTAAGTAGGAAGCATAGATGAGTTTTCAATGACAGGATAATGATAATTATATTAGCTATTGTAGATCTCCAGGGAGTTTTCATGAGGTTGCTGGCTCTAATTATGAAAATGTTTTCCAGTCACCTCTATTCCAAGAAGCACCTTGCAATTTCTTGTATGTGAAGAGATCAGTATCTTAGAGACTCTCAAAATAGATGTGCTATATAGAGTGAGGCTATCAAGGTTAGAACAGAAATGTCTGGAATAGAATAATTCTATTTAATAGAATTAAAAAAAATTGTATCTGAAAAATAGTCAAAATTTTAGTCAAGATGCAAATTTCAGCCGTATTTTCTGAAATTTTTTCATGGCTGAGACAATTTTTTTGGATGCAGAAAACATGATGATCCTCGTCTTTGTACACCTATGAATGCAACACACAAGCAAGGATGGAAGATGTAGCACTGCTCATATCTGTAGGTTTAGTGCTCTAATCAAATCCTGCCTGGAACAAATGGAGGCACAAAAGGAGGCTGCAGGGCAGCCAAGGGTGCTTTGTCCATGTGCCTCTTTTTGTCTTAGCATGGGAATAGCTCCTCTGAGAGAGGTTCCCAGATAATGTGAACCCATGGGATATTTTCTCTTTTGTGGAATGCCAGGAGTTGGTGGTGAAAACACTTTGCATGATTTGTCTCTCTAGAGTAGATTAGCCTTTGTTATCTGTGGCATCGGAATTAATCACTGTGGCAAACTTTTAGTTCAGGGTATTCTTTAGACAGCTAATGAACCAAAATCAAGAAGATTTAATGGAGCTGTTACCTCCCTGAGTGTTGCATGAAAGAACAACGCAAAACTTACCCTGTTCCATTGAGAGAACTGTGCCAATCTGGCACTTGGAACAAAAGCCATTAATTGTCTTAAATGACTCTAGATAATGAGGTTTAGTAATTGGCTTTTGTTTTAATACAGCTTTGAAAGGCTAAACCACATAAATCTGTGTAATGCCTCAGAATAAGCGACAGTTAAGGTAACAGGTAGGTTTGACTTCACAAACAGTGCCTATCCAAACTGGATAAAGCTGTATCGGTTCAGTTACATGAATGATTAGTTGATGTTAAGACTAATTTTAAAATATGGATTTGTTTGAACACTTTGGGGTGCAGAGTGGAAAATAAGGTCATTTTGTTGCAGTGCTTAGGTACATTTTTGCAATGAAATACATTACTGTTGATTTTCAGTAGAGCCCAATTGCTGTGTGCCTTAAATTGAAGACTTAAAAGTCTTAAAACCATCTACCTGATAAACTGTGCAACTGCTGTACTCTGGAGAGCTCAGTATACTCCTGCTTTCTCTTACAAGTGTGTATCTAAAAGAAGGTAGAAGATGTCTATACACGGTGGTACTCTGCAGTCAGATGAAAGACCATCAGAGAATGCATCCTCATGTGACTGTAGCATCACATCAGGATTTCCCCTGCTTTTGTGTTGGGGAAATTGCCGATAAATACACATGCTGATATACGTGTGATTAGAAAAGGAAACCACAAGCTAACTGTGAAGGTGCCTTCTCCAATCTCAACTGGTTCTTCCTACAAAGACACTTTGTAGTACTGCACAATGAAGGAAATCCTCCATCACAAATCTGAGAGAGCGCTTCCTCCTGCAGTGCAACACTGAAGTAAAAATTAAGACAAGGACTCTCATGTTTCTTGAAGCGTTAAAATCTGCAGGGGAGACATGTATAATGACAGTGTTTCAAATCAATTTGCAAGCAACCTGATTTTAGAAGAATTGAGGCTGAAAGTGTTGCAAGAGAATTTGACTAAGGACCAAGCAGCAACTTGATTTTACACATCCACATCTCTAAAAATCCAAATATTAATATCTCTACACAATATGTCATTGGTCATCCTTCGTGCCTCATTCTTATTTGGGCCAGTTCCTCCCTTCCACTTGTACATTATTAATACCAGGAGTCTGCTTTTAGCATTAGGACACTGTGATGGTCATAAAAAATGCACAGTAGTTCAAGCCCTGACAGCTAAGGGCTGTAAGGTCCCAAGAAATGGTTTTCCCCTCATTTTCTTTTTCTTTAAATGGAAATGCTGTGGGGTTTTTTTGTTTGTTTGGGCATTTTTTGTTTTTTTTTTTTTTTTTTAAATGGGGTTTTTGCTGCCAATATATTAGCAAATCTTGGTGTTCATGCAGCATACTCTGCAATTAACAGGAGCTGTGTAATTAACTCATGTCACCACTGCATTGTGAAAGCAAGAGGAAATGTCCCTGTCCCTTGGCAGGGGCAACTATATGGCAGCAAATTTGCATTATAATAGGTGCTTTCATGGGGGAAAGTTGGTCTTTTTTTCTCCATACTTTTATTCTCCCCAAATCCACAAGGTAGGGAATTCATGATCTCAGACAAATGGAATAGCAAAACACTCTGCTTCAGTCTAGCTATCCTAAGTTGGTTTTAGTATTTAAATTCACAAGAGAGAATGTTTTTCTTGCAGTGGATATAGTGCATCCTGTGCCCGTATGCCCAGCCTGTCTGTTCCTGGGGGAAAGTGTAGCAGCTGACCTTAGCAGGACATTGTGGGAAAATATAGTTGGGAATGGGAATCTTTAGTAGCATCTTGTGTTAAGTGCCTTAGTTTGTGAGACAAAGCTTTGGGGTGTATTTGATACCAAGGAATAACTCGTTGACAGTATCTCTTCCTAAATGACAAAAGCTGTTAGTGTTGGCAGTCTTATTTCTCCCAGTGAAAAGATACTTCTGAATCACAAACCATCTTTTGCTAAAGTAAAAATAGCCTTTATTTACATTCATGTTGCATGTGTCATTTCTTGCGTCTTTTTTGCTTTTGCTGTTCTTGTCTCTATCGTCTTCTTTCTACGCATGTTAATTTTTATCACCATTCCATTTTTTTATTTTCTTTTAACTCCTCTCTGTATTATACTTGTCTATCTCTAATCTGGTTTTCTTTTCTTTTCCCTTCCCAAGTCACAGTAGTGTCTAAGTGGTTTTTTGTCTTCCAGATCTGGTTTCCGTGATTCACCTGTATGTCCTTCTGCCCTCAGTTCTGTGATGGCTCTTGTCTGTTATCAGTTATGTTTCCCTGTGTATTATTCCCAGTGGGGATGAGCAATCTTGATGTCTGACAGGCTAAATGGTTAATGCACTCTGAAGGACACAGTATATTCATGTAAGTAAGTCCCAAAAAGCTCCAGAACCAGCACAGACTAATTCCTGCTAGGACTGAGCCAGAATTTTGACCGATCCGATAACTTTTGGACATTATAACATAAACATAGACATGGTGTTGAAAAGCAGGCCAACACTCATCATTGTGTCACTTTGGTTTTCAGATATTTAATGCATTAAAATGTTGAGGAGAATGATTAAATTGAATTTGTTAGCAATTCTCACGCAGAGTTGTTTGGGAAAAGACAGACTGAATTTGCTAAGATTTGTTTCAGTTTTCTGTGCTTGACATAATTTGCTCAGTGGACCACTGGGCACATGAGAGTCACATTCAGATGCCTGGAGCCTAAGCTAATGGCCAGTGAAGTTGTCTGTTGCTCTCAGCGAATGCTGGATCAGAGCCCAAGTGAAAGAAATAATATTCTCTCAAGTGAAGAGAATGTTATTGCCGTGATCTGCAACCTTCAAAATTCTTTATTTTTCAGTTATAAGTAAATGAACTTGAATGTTTTTGACCTGGAACTGGTACTGTATTATTGTCTTCTGTTCTTACTTCTCCTTGGGCTACGCTTTGTGGCTGAAAAGCTTCTCCCATGATACCCCACTTCTCTCCAGAACAGACGATTCCTACTCACTTTCCCTTTTTATTGTGGTAAAGGTATTCTGTTGAAAGGGAAAACCTACATTTAAGATGTGGAAATATGGAAGAGAGCGTGAGGTGGTCTTCAGTCCAGAAAGTTTTATTTCACTAATTAGAAATATCTGTAATATAATATCTGGGCAGAACTTTGATTATGCACAACTATGTAGTTAATCAGAGTTCGTTATTTATCTGAAGTAATAGGTAGCTTTTGGCACATCACCATTTTCTTTCACTTGGGCTCTGATCCAGCATTCGCTGAGAGCAACAGACAACTTCACTGGCCATTAGCTTAGGCTCCAGGCATCTGAATGTGACTCTCATTCAGTCTCATGCCTTCAGGACAAGAGTAGGTGGTTGAACAAAGTCAGTGGGCATCTGGATTTCCTTGTGCACAGCACAAAGACACCGGCTGTTTCTGCCTGGAATGGCCACGTGTTTGTTTCTGAGTGACAATTTTATTTCAAGTTTTGAAAACAGATCTACACAAAGGCCTTCTAGAAGGAAGTTCCGTAGCATTTGCAACAAGTAAAAAGGAAACTCACTCTGCAGCATTCTTAAACTTTTGAATGCTTACTTCTCCTTCGGTAATTTCTTCAAGAAGTCTGAAGAAGTTAAAAAAAATCTTGGTAGCTTCCCAGGGAAAACCCTGGTAAATGGTAGAAGATTTTTTTTTCTGAGACGGTACCCTGTGCTAGCTTTAAATTTGGTGGAGTTTGTATTTATATTGAGCTGGTGGCCATCATAGTATATAATGCATAATTCATCCTGTTTTCCCAAAAGTTTGTTGTTAACATTCTTACGAGGAATGGGTTGAGGGTTCAAAAAGGTTATGTATAAATAGTTCAATTAAAGTCAAGAGTATGCAGCGCTTCATACTCAGAGAAGGGAATGTTATACATTTATGAAAAGAAGTTTATTGAACTTTACTTTGCTCTCTTTGCTGGCAGTTTGGTAGAAGAGTTCTTCACTGCTGCAACAACTTTGAATCGGGGGGCTGCATTAATCCATGCTGAACTCCCTGTGAAATAAGCCAGTCAGTGCCCCATCCTCTGTACCGTGTTTGAACACCAGCTTGAATGGATGGTTGCAATGAAAAGAAGCCGAATTGCTGTGTCAAAGGTCCTCAACGATAGGTTTCTTAGCTTGTCGCCTGTCTAAAGGATTTGGGGTCTTGGCACTGGTGTTACAAGAATTCGCATTGGTCTGCATACCAAGCAAATATTATGGAGGGTGAAGACAGAAAGTGCAGCAAAATTTCTTAGTGACACAGATATTATAGCCATGATGACTTACGGACCAGTAATGCACAAGAAGGGCTCTGTGACTATAAGCTTTTCTGTGTTTTCTGGCTATTCGTTCTCATAAAAGTTACTACTGTACCCGGAAACCTTGTCTGACTTAGGAGCGCAGAGATACTGGCACAAAAAGAGCTGTCCCTTCATGTGTATTTCAATATATTTGGGTTGATTATATTTGATCTTTAATTCTGGGTCTTTAATGCATCTTTTTATTTATACTATTTATTTATTTATAGATACTATTGGTATATATTTAAGTTTATCTATATTTTAAGATAGCATTCTGTGAGGGGAATTATTTTTCCTCTTAGAAGTGCCATAAATGATGCAGTCCTGGTTTTGCTTAATCTGTTCATGTATATGATTTATGTAACATTGCTATTAAATTTTTATTTGCACCTTACTGTGCAAATTGCCTCACATGCAGAAGAAGGTAATGGGGCTGTAATTTTAGTAGATCCACATGTGGGAATAGTAGGTAGTTTGCAATGCTCCCTCCCCTAATGATCTTCTAATGTAATTAACTGATACAGCAGCACGATGATACTTGGAGCAGTTTAACCCCAGTATTTCCCTCCTACTGTGGTTCCTCACGTGCTTGAAATCTGAATACCTCAAGTCCTTGAAGAAATTTGTAAAGCAACATAGTGCTTTATCACCTTGAGTGATAACATTTTACATGATTCAAGGATTTTGTCACCTGAAAAATATCTGGATTTTCCTCTCTTGTTTATTCCCATGTTCAGAATGAATCGCGAGTATTGCCAATGAATAACATATATAAAAGGAATGAAACGGCATCAGCTTTCAAGAACATTTCAGTCACCACTTTTGATTAGCCTCAACAGGGAATATTATATATGACTTGTGTGCTTTTTTAGATTGTCTGCTATGAATTGAATTGGATGTAAATTCACCTCCGTGAGCATGCACAGTTAACAATGAAGTAACAGTCCTTCCCTAGATATTATGCAATTGGATGGAATGATTTACCAATGTAATGTAGGCACCTTTGGAAATGTAAATAGTACCTTATTCTGGAAGCAATAAAGAGAAGGGAAGAAAAGATGGGGGTGGGTATTTGTAAGGCCAGGAGCCTCTCATAAGCAGACATGCTTGGCTTGTTTAGACAGCATTTATAGGTCATGCTGGTTTTCTTTCAAAAAAACAGGCTGTAGTGTATTCCATCATCTCTACTAACACACCTAAAATAAATCATTCATCGTCAAAAGCCTATGGGAATAATTGGGATTTAACAGTAATTCAAATGAGTAGGCATTGTAGGAACATCAGGCAAGTTTCCTTCTCTAGATACTCATTAGATGCCTTTTTTAAGTCCCACCAAGTTACAGACAAGAGATGATACTCCAAGCTGAATAACTGCACCATCTTCCCTTTGTGGACAAAAATACTTAGGCATACACTGGCGCATTACGAATTCAGAAGAAAGGACATACAGTACTACCTTTCACCGGTGATTCTACTTGGCTTCTTTATTCTGTAGTCATCTTCCGCTGGTGTCTTCAACTCTCATTTCTCAGAAATCTCTCTCTGCTCCTCAATCCTGCTATTTCATCAAATTGAAATAGAGAAGAAAAATACTGCTATGCAAATTTAGGCAGATGGACATTTAGCATTATCTAATGGCTGTAGTTTACTGCAACACCCTGAAGGAAACCTGTGTATGCTACAGGATGTAGACATTGGATATGATAGTGATTTCTCCAGTGTCAGAATGCTGTCTGTAAAGAAATACTCCTTTTTGGATAATGATACGTATCAGATAACCCCCAAATGGGCTGATTTTCACTTTGGGGATTAATATTACGAGAACTGCGCCTTGATGTAGTTTCCACTGAAACAATGACTGAATTCTCATTGACTTCAGTATAAAAATAGTCTGACCACAGATCCTTCGGTGCTTAGATTTACTGTTTTGGAGATATGTTTCTTATTAGAAAATGTTTGCTTTTGTTAATAATATTTATGGAGACAAAGGGACTGGGAGGGTGGTTAATAATTGGCAGAAGTTGATAGTTTTCATAATGGAACAGAAGATTCTTACATTTAGTGAGTGGGAAGAATAATGGCAAAAGGATTAGGGAGATAACACTCCAGATAAGCAGCTCTGGTAGTTGAGTGCAACTGTAGCAAATCTACTGAGCTATTCCAGTTAGCTGGGAGTCTGGCCCATACAGTCTAAAAGCATCCAGCGCCGTACCTGTTCACCTTGCCAGTTCCTGTGACTGAGCTGTAAAAGTGAAGAATTGTGGCAGCCTATAGTAAGGAGCATAAAGGAGCACCAGTATACACGCAAGCAAAGAAGAAAGCAGTAACACTGGTGCAAATGACAGATAAATGAAATCCTATCTCCATTCAGATCCGAGGGCTCGTCTATAAACCAGTATACAGTGCTTGTGAAAAAGTGGTAACAGAGAAAAGCTAAAAGCATTTCTTAAGATCCTCATTCATTCTACTCCATTGATGAGCTCCATGGAGCTAACTTGTTGAGAGAGCTCTTCCAAATGGGGATGCATTTCCCAAAGCAAATTTTATTGATGGCAATCAGTAATGATAAGTATCTCATCACTGCTTAAGAAACTTTGTTCTCTTATGCAGCATTTCTTAGTGAAACGGGCAATAGGAATTTAAAGCAAACAGACTATATCCTTATGCAATGGATATCCTCATTCAATGGATATCCTTGTGTGGAATCTTCTAAAACACAGGAGACTTAGGTGGCTTCACAACTTTGGAAATCAGATTTCCTCCAGGGTAATGGGAAAATTTTTCCAGTTTAATAGGAAAAATTCCAGCATTCCATGAGCTGTGCAACTATGGTGGAGGAACAGAAGAGAAAGCACCTCTGTAAAGTCTCCTGCTGCCTGGCTTTTCATGTTATTGTTGGCACTGCAGCAGCACTGTGCTACATGGTGGACATGGACATCTATATCCCACCATAGCATACTGTCTCTCAGGAATATCCTGACCTAAGCATAGGAAGTAATTTCACTGGCGGTCTGAAATTTCCCCAGTGACACAGTTATATTATGTCTCTGGCTTACGTTTGCATTCCAGAATGAGGAATGTTTCTTCTAAGGGACTCATGGGTGGTTTGTAGAAGCCAAAGCTATTTCAGTCTCTCCATTCCTCTTCCTTCTTAGCAGGTACTGGGGCTGGAGAAAGCAGGGACTACTATTTCAAAGTCAGCTTGTATTAGACATTAAAAAAAAGAAAGAAAAAATGGGAACGGGGCGGCAGGGGGGAAGATGTGGGAAAATCCCAACTATTGAGCCAGAGCTGGCATAAATCAGTGTAGCTGTGTTGCACACGGTAAAATTGGGGATGTTATGCTGATTTACACTAGCTGAGAATCTGGCGTCCAACTCATTTGTGAAAGAAAATGTACGATGGAATTAATAATCACCAAACTAGTTCTTTATTATATCAGCTTGGTGCTTAATGCCACTCCAGTGGAGCAACGAAAATGACACTTCCATTTTAACAGTTTATGGCTTTTTCAAGAAAAAAATATAGCAAATATGCAGCCAAAACCCATACAAAGCAGCTGAATTGCAGGGTTTCAGTCTCTTCTACTGATGCATTTCTGGAAAACAATTTTCTGTTTTACTGGTCATGGAAAATTAATCATGTTTGATGATTTGTATCCTGCTGTTGTTGTCTCCTCTTCATTTTTTGGCTCTGTATTATTTAATTTCAGTAAGTGTAATTTCTAAAGGGAACAGAATGAACTGAGGGCCTCCCACCTACATATCCAGGTCTTTTATCAGCGTTTTTTAATGACTGTTTGGTAGTCTGCTACAAGCCTTTTAAATTTACCTGCTAACTATTGTCAGTTCCCTATTCAGTTATGGATGCATGTATACATACAAATATATATGCGTGTATATACGTATATGTATATATGTATGAGAAATAGGCGCTGGTTAAGGATAAGACCAGTAGGTTTTTTTACAGAATATATGCTAACCCTTCATGTAATTTAATAGAGAATGTTTTCATGTGTGGAAGATGGAGGTGATGGGAAGTTGAGAGTTTTCTTTAAACATCTAGAATTTAGTGGAAGAGCTCCAGTTCTCTCTAGTAGCTTCTGTAGAGTGATCTAAAACCTATTAAAAGATGATTTATTCTCTTAAGGCCATAGGGATTTTCTAGGGAGGGGTTGAGCACAACTACCTGTTGATTCTTTCAGCAGCTTCCAAAATGTGATATGACTAGAAAAGCCCTTTGAATTTCTGGAAGCCCATACAGATGGAATTGCCATTCTTTGCAGCTTGTCTGGCTTTGCTTCTGCCCTAGATTCCAGATAATCTGGACAGCTATCATGATTTTCACCCCTAATTATCAGAAAGCCAGTTAGGTCTTTTCCTAATCTGTTTTATGCATTTATTCACTGTTGTCATACTGAGTGGTTCACCAACTTCAATGCAGTGGAATGAGTTAGGGAAATGCTATTATCTCCTACTTTATAAGTGAGGAACCAAGGTAATGAGAAGTAAAAGACTTAAAAATTTGTCCAGTTGGTTTCACCAAGATCATACAGGACATTGAGACAATGTTGAATGCAGGACATTGAGATCAACCCCTAAGATTGCTAACTGCAACGGAGTAGCAAAGGCAGATAATAAAAGATCTTCCATATATCATGGAGAATCCTGAACGTGGTGTCATTGGAGCACTGACTGAAATAGGAAAGACCCAAACGTGTGTGCAACTGTTTTCCAATGCCTTGTGATTGACTCTGTTGTGAAAACAAAATTCTGCATGTGGCAGTGTAATGCTCTGCTTTATCACGTGTCAGGCAGATGGAACAGGATGTTCTTTAAACTGTCTTTTGTATCAGAATTCAGGTAATAACTGAAGTTGGAAAGCAGTTGGGAGGAGGAGGGGACACGTGGAGAACATGTCCTGCTCTTGTACTCATGGTTTCTCTCTTTTCTTTTTCAGTGAGTATGTTTTTGAACACATTAACCCCCAAGTTCTATGTTGCCCTGACAGGCACTTCCTCATTAATCTCGGGACTTATTTTGGTAAGTACTAGATGTATTAATATCACCTTACAAGTTGATTTCATTATCCAGAATGGGATTTCAAGCTTCATCCACTTACATGTCTGCAGTACACGAAATTTGTATTTCTTTATTTGTACTTCTTTTTCTGTGGGAACAAAAAAAAAAAAAAAGAAAATGTTTCAGTCTTTGAAGAAAAAAAGTCTTGAAGGACAGTGTGCCCCACTAACAACCCTATAGTAATTCATAACAGGTGTTTGCACGTTGAGTGTCTCCATCAACAAGTACTACAGAAATAAAAAGGCCAGTAAAAAGAAGAGGAGGAGAGGTACCAACTATCTCAGCTTAGCATGGTCCTTTTAGAAAGTTACAGCAGGTCTTATTAGAGAAACAGCGAGCAGAATATTAGCAATGAACCCAGTTCTGTTGCCAAGACTCCAAAGGATAATTATTTCAGATCTTCACTTTTTAAAATCTTTCTCAATACGTATGTCCCTAGTCGCGTAAAGGTCTGAAGAGTATTTTTAAGCCATTTAAAACCCCCTCCTCCCATATGTAATCCCTGAGGGCTTCATTGTGCAAATTGATGCAGTGGAGTGAATCATAATACCATCACAGTGCAGGAGTCCAAAGCAGAGCATTTGCTCTGGATTTTATTCAATGTCTTCACAGAAACAAATGGAGGTAAAAAATCTAAGGATCTGCATGGTGTTCTTAGGGTATTATGCTTATACTGGGCTGCTCTGTTTCCTCACTGCTGAGAGTTGGCTTTCTACTTACACAAATAGAACAGACCAAACCAGACAGACTAGACTAGACTAGAATATTTCAGTTGGAAGGGACCTACAACGATCATCTAGTCCAACTGCCTGACCACTTCAGGGCTGACCAAAAGCTAAAGCATGTTATTAAGGGCATTGTCCAAATGCCTGGTAAAAACTGACAGGCTTGGGGCATCGACCACTTCTCTAGGAAGCCTGTTCCAGTGTTGGACCACCCTCTCGGTAAAGAAATGCTTCCTAATGTCCATTCTAAACCTCCACTGGTGCAGCTTTGAACCATTCCCACATTGGATGCCAGGCAGAAAAGATCAGCACCTCCCTCTCCACTTCCCCTCCTCAGGGAAGGGTTGTCTTTTAGTCTTGCTTGTTCAATCAGTCTTAGGTCCTTTGTCTAAAAACAAGTTGTATGCTTTTAAAATCTGCTGGATACAAGCTGCAGACCCTCCCTCACCATACCAAATTAGGCATGTAATTGGGAAATGGATGAGACCAATTTTAGGAGTGTAGTTACCATAGTGGTAAGTAGAAAGAGACAGATGTGGCTAGGGGCTGGTTCACATCACCTCGGATCTACTGACCTCAGAGAAACCTGAAAGCAGCTAGGGTCCTAACTAAACTGTATCAGTTTGGTGTGGGAAATCCACACCTTTCACTTCCACATTGCCTGTAGCTGATGTAGACAAAGAAACGGCATCCTTGACTCCTGAATGCCTGTGAGACTCTCATCACTTAGATGATTTCAGGTATAAAGCATCAGGTGCACTGCTGCTGTGCCTTGCTCTGGGGTTTCCTTGTGGCAGAAGGCAATTACTTAATGTCTGCACCTTGGGCATTCATCATCCTTGTATGGATTGGGCCCCAAAGTACAGGACAGAGCTCCAGAGACATCAGCAGATCTTTCAGAGTATGAACAGGAGCCAGGCCTGTAAGACACGGATTCAGTTCAGCACAATTCACTCAAATGCATGGGAGGAAAACACTGAATGTTACATTCAGTACTCTCACTCAGAAAGAAGAAACCTTCAAAAGGCCAGGCCCCACCACCAAGATGAGAAGGAATGAGAGAAATAACATGGGTTCCATCGGCACAGTTACATATCTGTTGTTGGAGAGTGAAGACAGCAGGAGGAGGTGGCAAGAAAAAAACAGTTTGTGCCCTATGAAAATACCTTACAGAATCAAATAGGAACAAAAACCCTAAAGAGAGACTAAATTATCTGTAACTAAATTCTGTGTATAGCACGACTGCAAATGTAGGTACATTTTGTACTGTAGTCATGAAGGCAATTTCTGAGGAATGAGCTCAGTAGGAGACTTGTGAGCAAGAAATTTCTAAATGCTGTACTTTGATGGAAAGTACCAGAAGGAAGTGGCAAGGAGTATTCAAGACTATGATGTGAAGAAGGGTGAAAAGGGTACCGACAGAAGCCTTCCAAGAAGAGATTAGACTGAGTGAGCCTTAACCGAAGAAATTCACTAAATGCTGTATGACAAAGTCCATTATGAACAAGTTGAAGGAACAGTGAGGTGACGGAGGTGTAGACACAGACTGAAAGAAGATTGAAAGCCTTTTTTGTGGACCTTCACTACTGCTATCAGTTGTTGTCTGCTGTTCATATGCCACCATCCTAAATGTGCAAAAGATAGATAGGCCAGGCAGGTAACAGCCAGGAACCCTAGATTGTAGGGACCTGTGCTGTGAGGAACATATGGTCTGTAAATTGAATGATGGAAAAGGAACTCGGCAGACACGGTCCTGGAAAGAAGAAACGGCAAGTTGAACACACCATGCATCAGGAAAGACAGCTGAGTAAGTTCTAGTGAGGTGTTGCTAGCCAGTCACTAGCCCAATTATGCTTCAGATTAATTATTTCCTAATAATCTTGCTGTTTACCAGTGGCCCTGTAACATGCTGAATTGCCTGCATTACCACTCGCTTATCTGTCATACTACACAGCATCTGCAGTTCTAAAGGATTCTTAATCCTGCTAATGGTATTAAGTGAAACTCTTTTATAAAACAAACATTCTTTTGTCAAATCTACATCGCTGGGGTATTTTTCAGACTAGATGTACTAATATTCCTTGGAATTTTCCACCATATGGTCTGGCAGATTTCTTTCCATTATCAGTTGGCTGCAATTCCTAATCAGAAGGAGAAATCACAGCACTGCAGGTTATGAAATGATGGAAAATTCCATCATTTCAGCAGTGTGGTAACCGACAGGAAAGTGAATGCTTTTCCTATTTCATGTTTGGGTCATGAAACAATGACGCTGCAGAGTTCAGCTTTGGGCAATTGCATGCTACGTGACTCCTTGGCAAAACACTACTCTCCCGTCTTATTTTGTCTTACTTAGTTTTCATTCTTTAGGTAAAAATTCTGGCCTTGCTGTAGGCAATGTGACTTAAATGAAGCAAGGATTTCAGACCTTTTTCCTTTCCTGGATAGCTCAGAACCATACAGAAAAGCCTCTTCTATCATCTCAAGCATTCTCCTTAATAATTACTTGACTACAGCACAAACTTTAAAATGAACAATTTATAGTCAATTAATCCCTGCACTATTTTAGGCATCAAAAATAGGAACCAAATTAAGTCCCAAGCTGCATTAGAAATATTGTATTGGAAACTTGGTTCCACCACAGTTACTTTTAATCCAGTAAAACACAGGGTTCTGTCTCACAGAATACAATGAGCTGTATTGTATTCACTGTCTGAGAGGCTAAGGTTTTCCACAGGTAGGGTAATAAAGCTGTCATGAAGCACAACTGACGTCTATTAAATGCTGTGAACTGGAACTATGTAAATGCCACTGAGATTTCTAAATAAGGCCACATATTTAACATACAGTTATCACCAGAGTGAAAGTTGTTTAGCAAATGTGGGTGGCATTTGCACTGCAAACTGATGGAGTCTCAGTTCCAAGAAAGCACAGGCAGAAGTGAACTGCAGTCTTGAATCTCCACCAAGAATGCCTTGTTATTCTACTTCAGAGCTTGGAACAATAATAAGAGTTTTCTGCTACGCAATGAGAAACATGCTGCAATGAACAAATACCAGGTCTTTCAGAGGTAAGAAATAGAAAGCCAGCCTACCGAAGTAGAGCATGAGTGCTGAGTCTACACACTGGCTAGCGTTGAGCAGGTGGGCTGTCTGCTACCACCCGAGTCTGTGTATAGTATGAGAGTCCCAGCCTTCTGCAGCCAATGGTTGCTAGTACGGGAAGTCTGAGAGAGGACCTGAATAACACAGAAAGGGCCCATCTTATTTTCTGTAGATACTAACTCTTCTTCTGCTTGTTTCGTTACCTTTGTGTAGTCTGCTGCAGAGGGGCAGAAAGGTGACTGAGTTCTGGGTGTTGCCACAGACTCCAGGGAAGTTTGACAATTGTGCAGGGACAATCTTTGGCAGCTGAAAAGCGATACGTGGTAATCGTTCAAAGTTTCTGCTCTGCTCAGCAGAGGCTGACAGGTCAGGGAGGGCAGAATCCTTGTAGGGAGTTCCTAAGAAACTGAAAACACTTGCCAAGGAGCAGATGAGAGAGGAAGGGTCTGTAGGAAGGCAGGCTATAACCCAGTCCGCAGGCAAGAGAAAGGTATCATAAGTAGCTGGGGCCTACCGAGTGTTGAAAGAAGTACTATACTTAGTCCAGGCAATATATTATTTTCTTTCCCATTTCTGTATTTCCAGAGGTAGATGAAGTGTAAGCACATAGCTATTTAATTTGAATAAGCTGCTTGTTAGCACTGCATGTATCTTCTCATGCTGACTCTTTGAGATAAGACAAGTGGGCGTTCGGTAACCAGGAGCAGAGTCTAAGAGGATGCTAAACAGGGGTATTTTAACCAGAAGGAATGGGGCTGCATAGCCTTCAAGACTGATACGCTGAGAGCATGGTGAGAGGCGTACTGTTTCCTAGAACCAAGCTGGGCAGGACTGGAGGATCTCCCCGAGTCACTGGCTACCCCCAACAGCTGAATAAAACAGACCAGGGGCTTGCTTTGTCTGAAGGCAAGTGGCACGGTATAGTCACATCCTCCCAAAACAGGATGATCCTTTCCATACTGCCTACTGGAAACAGCCCCTGGGCTGTGGTATCCCCAGACCATGTCCAGTCATTGCCTGGGAGAGTTTGCACAGGCCAGGCAGCGTGCTAGCGAACAAACAGCATGGATGACTGAGCCAGCCGAACCCGTGCTGTGGTCCCGTTTTATTTATCAAATAGGCTTAACCATTGAATCAAAGTTCTGCTATCATTATCCTGTTCCTCAAGAGAGTAAGTTTAATTTAAATCCATTAGATTGGTTGTTACCACCCCTCATACTGGAAGAGTACTCCAAACGTTACTCCTCTGAGACCCGGAAGCCTCATTACAAGGCTGAATGAGAACTCTGAGCTGTGGAAGTTGCCGGCAAACAAAATCCTTTACTCCAATCCTTCTGTTGAAGACTCCATACACATACACTGGGAGAGGACTACAGAGAGTGTTTGCTGTAAGAGAGGATGCCTGTCTCAGATACGATAAACAGGAAAGCATAATTCAAGTCGCTGATAGACATCACTACTTGGTCCAGTGAGAACCACCATCAAAACCATCCCTTGTGAATTGATGCATTTATGGTGGAATATCTGTTCTGAAAAACCAGGCGGGAAGATCAGATATCCCAGTGATGCAGAATAGATTTGCTGCTACACAGAGAAATAAAATGGTCCGGGATTGTCTGTATGTGAGAGCAGAGATAAGAAAGAGGATGACTGTAATGTTTTCATTGCACAGGGGAAGAGAAGTACCTGCACAGAGAAGCACAAGCAAAAACAGTCCAAAGCAAGTATCTGAAATGCATTAAGAAGACTTACGAGTGATTAAACAGCTCTTACTTAACCCAAATATATTTGTCACCTACAAGTTGTTTTTTCATAGCCATGTATTTCTAGGAATCATCAGTAAGGGTTTTCCAAAATCAAATACTCTTACATTAAGCATTACCCATACCAGATTAAAAAATAAAAATTCTAGATTTGGATTTCTAAACACACAAAGCTGGAAGTGTTCAGAACAGGGTTTTAACTTGGCCTTTGTGAACATAAGGGTTTCAAAGATCCCGTGAGGGTTTGGAGATGTTTCACCCTGTTCCAATTTGAAAGCACGGGCACCAACTAGAAAGAACCCAGAGAAGTTTGCCACTGCTGTGAAGGGGACAAGGTCTCTGACGATGAGCTTCCCTCCCACTGTGTGTGTATGACAGAAACGAGGTGGCCTTTTCTTTCAGAAGTGGTGCAGAAATGATCTTTTGCCTTAATTTCCTCTCTGATCCAGATCTCTTTCAATGTGTAATTAATCCTTACAGTCAGCTATTATTCTGTCAGATGATCTCTCATCTGCTGAACTATCAAAAGATTGTTGACTTCACATTGCTTTCAAAGTGGCTGGTGCAGTTAGAAGTCAAATTTGATTTATAGAAATCAGGTTTCAAAACAGCTGACACTGTCTGAGAAAGGTGCAAAAATTCTGCAAAGAGAATTTATTGTTTTGACTTCAGTACCGGATTACAGATTACCTTCTCATACACCCTGAACAAATCACTCCAAGCAAAGGCTTATTATGATGATGATTTATGGCTTTAATTTCTAAGAGACCGTGTGCATTGAGATCTGGCTGATGGTTCCTGGCACTGGATTCACTCAACATTGCAAATATTTTTCAAAGCTGCCTTAAACAATTTACGAGCTTTAATGCCATTTTTAAAAGTAATTAATGTATTTGTAAGTCTAGGGAGACAGACTTACAGCAAGTTCCTGTCACTCAGCTGAACTGTGGTAGTGACCACATATATACACATTCTTTCTGCTTGTACCCTCCGTTTCACTGAAATTCAGCGTGACAGTTCTCCAGCTGGTACACATTTGTGCAGGGCAAGTGGGCTCAAGCGTGCTCTTGTGCTGCTCACTCTCCTTCTCTGGGTTTTACTGACTTTTTATCTAAAAGCTGATTATGATTGAAATAAAGACCAGGAATTTATTAGCACATTTTGAAAAACCTATTTTTTTCTTCCCTTAAAGCAAATACGAAGCTTCTCTTAAAGACTGTACGAAGTACAGTGTGTAACTGCCAAGAGTTTTGAGCGGCCAGTCTGGCAGCTGTACTTCAGCCCCTAACTTAGGTTACAGTGATACTCTTACTGAGTGTCCCTTGCCTCAGTACAAGACCATAATCTTTGATTCCTAACAACCACTCCCTCTGAGGCCTTGGGCAGGTAGAATTGTGGCTTGTGTGCCTCGATTTGTTCAAGCTTCAAACTTTCCAAAGATAAAACAAAACCAGATGCCTACAGCAGATCTGTGGCTCTCTTTCACGGCACAACCTTTCTCTCATGGTTGGCCACACGCCGCCTGCTTAGGTTATGATGCTTTCTTAGATCCTAAGATTTAAATTCTAAACCCTTTAGAAAGTGTTGTGTGCCGAAGAGTGTGAGAACAGCTAAAACCAAAGCCGGCTCACCGGTGCCAGCTCCCTGTCCACCATCTCCAGCATTTGGAGGCAGCGGTGCATGCCAGGGGACGTGTATCAGTGCAGAGCAAGTTGTTCAGTGATATTTCTCAGCATTCTGTCCCTGGCTCCCGGGATTCCCACCTGGGCGCTGCTTGCAAGCACATGCCGATGGAACGAGTACCGTGACAAACGCACTGTGGAGCCTGTGTAAGGAGGAACTGTCCAGGCCGTGTGGGTTTTTGGTGATTTGCCTGGGATGTAGAGTTCACAAAGATCTGGGTGTGTTTATGTTCTGGTTTCTCTGTGACCATCCGTTTATCTTCGCAAGTGCTTGTGACCCTAATGTGTTCACACAGCCCTTCTGTCTTCTCCTCAGACTGCTCCACTCTTCCTTGTTGATGTCTCCTAGAAGAGCCATTAGATTGTTTTGGGGACCGAGTGATCTCCAGGGCTGCCACGCACTCTTGTGTGAACTTGTCTCAAGTGGCCACCAGCTACGTTCCCACTCCATTGCAGTGCAGCTAGGGTCAGCTTCCTCCACAGGAATGCTCTAGATGCTTTAACACCACAGCTGAATTTAGGGGAAGCCCCAGTGCAGAATGCATTGGAGTATCCTTTGGAAAGGAACATTTTCTTCCTGTGTCAGAAAGTTTATCTTCTGGTCTTCCCCTATGGAATGGTTTAAAGGAGGGGAAAAAAACCCCAGTATGTCTTGTCTACAAACAATCCCATGGGGACAGAAGTCAGTTCAATGATATAAAGAGCTCAAGAGAACTTAAAAATGAAAAAATATTGTGGGAGGGAGAGTGTGGAGCCCAGCCTGAACCTCTTCGCAGCAGGTAGCCTCCGAAGAGGCCTTCCAGAGCCTGCTGGCTCCTGGCAGGCCCACCAGAACCTGCCCAACAGCGTGCTGATGGTGTCAAAGATGTGAACACAGTCCTTTCACTTGTTGCTGATTGTGCCTAGCTGTAGTAAGAATTAATAAATAACATTTTTTTTTTAGAGATTTTGTAAAACCTTTCAGCACTGGCGTAAAACATGGAGACACCGACTAACATAGAAACGGCAAAGATCGTTCATTCACAATTTCTAGTGCAATCTGTATTACAAAGTACTGCCAGATTTTTCAAAACCCCTTTGATTTGCTTTTGTTTCAGTTTGTATATAGATGTTTGGGTGCTGATTCAAGTGCAACTGCAAAATACACTCATTTTACATACTCATTGTAAGTGTGTGTGCCTTTACAATTTTTACAGTCAAAACCTTTTCCCTATTTATATGAAATAGTCTTCATTTCCAGGTTTATGTGGTTTCCTGCAATATGTGTATTCTTACCCAAGAATATAATTTCTCAGTGAAAATACCACAAATATATATTTATGTATATAATTTCAATTATAAGGGGTTCTTTTAGGCTGTGGTATGATTTTCCAAGGAGAGCTCTGTAAATAATAATTTTTTCTGATATGGTAGCTGAACCAAAAGCCTGAAAATAAAACTAATTCGGAACCAGCCCAAGTCAGCCAAACAAAACACAGTTCAGTTGGGGGAAAAAATCCTAAAAGGAATAGGATTCAGCTTCCTGGAGTTTGTTTGGTATTTTTAACTTTCTAAAAATTAAATTCAGTAAATTCCTTTGGAAGCATTACTGGGAAAATGTAATGCTTTTCCTCACTTTCCCTTGACCGCAGAGGGAGCTGGGGAAAGGCGAGGCGAGTAGACTCCTGACTGCAGCATCCCATTTACGTGACTGATGTCAGACAGGATGGAGCTGGGCTCCTGTTTTTTCCAGAAGTCAATTTAAAGGAACACTCCTAGCAATTTTAAAAGCCTTTAAAAGAAATAATTTGGCCTAAGGTTCTTTGGATGAAAAAAAAAACCACCAAGACCAAACCACCAAACAAATTTTTTTGCTGACAAGATTGAGATTTTTCACCTCCTGTAAACCAGGTTTTTAAACCGATTGGCCGGATCCAGCACGAACTTGGATCAAGTTTAAACTCTCAATATGCCGCGGGGAGGCTGGCCGGCCGCTGCGGCGAGCGGGCCTCGGCGCTCCTCGGGCGGGGGAAGGCGCTGGCAGGTGCCTCCCTCAGGACGCGAGGGGAGCGAGGCGCGGATCCGCGGGGAGGGCGGGGCCCGGCCGCCCGGC
>NW_008824806.1:515126-533206 GCF_000699105.1 Pygoscelis adeliae | reverse complement strand
AAAGGGTTCCCGTGCCCTGGGTCACTCAGCGCGGGGGAAGATGTCCTTTATGTGCCCGAGGGAGGGACGTAAGGGGCCGTCACCGCTGGCGGCCGGCCGGGCGGTTGGTGAGCCGTGGAACTGGGCGCAGGGCGACGCAGCTGGGTGGTGGCAGTGCCTCAGCTGCCCGGCACAGCCGCGGTGGGCAGTCAGCCCTCCCGCCCAGAAGCGCCCCACGTTTACCTCGCCCAAGGGTGCCACGCTGGACTTTTGGCCAGGCCCGTGGTGGCGGCGGAAGCTAGGCGTGCCTTGGGCAGCCTGCCGTAGACCCACGGTACAAATATCATCTCACGCTGAGCTCTGAGACCAGACAAGGCTTCCTTTAAACGTGTTTTGTTGTCAAATAAAAGGCAGAGCTGCTTCATTAATTGCTCTGGCTAATTATATCTTTCCAAGTTCATGCAGTGCTTCTTGCTCGGGCTGCATTGCCAATGCAGCTATTGCCCCCTTGTTCTGAAAGCCCTGCTAAATTGCACAGGCACTTTCTGCAATATTGTTTCTAAAGGCAGGGAGTATTTTTATTTAAATTCTTTTGAACAGTAACAATGTTGTGAAAAAAAGAAAAGAATCAGAAAAAGATGTCGGGAATGTGCATCTGCTTTTACATCGCTTTATTTTTTAGATAATGTAAGTAGTATGTAAACAACATTTGGATTTCACTTTAGTAAGTGGAAGCACAGTGGCTTTTAATAGCTTAAGGGCTTGTTCTGTTCCTGACTCGGCTACCGATTTGATTTGTGACTTTGGGCAAGTCATAACGCAGTCAGGTTTTAAAAAAAGGTCTCCAGTTTAAGGGGCCTGATTTCAGGCATTTGGGGCTCGATTTTGGTGAGCTTCCAGGCATTCACAGCCCCTATGAGTTTCAGTGCAAGGAGTAGGTGCTGCAAATCAGACTGTAAGCCATTCAAGCCTTTAAAGTTGACCTTGACACTCTGGGGCTTCTTTTCTAGGGCATGTGATTATTCTGGATGAACACGTGATTGAGGAGGTGTTTTGAGAGCCTCATGTGAGCGGTATAAATGTATGAGTTGTGATTTTTTTTTTTTTTTTTTTGTTATGCTTTTATATATTACTATAGCGAATAGAAATTTACTTGCTCTGGTGAAAAAGGCAATGTTCAATTAGAAGAAATCTGCTCTTAGGTGATGGAGGGGAGGATGTCAGTTTTGAACTGAGGCAGCTTGAGTCCTGTTACAGCTCTGCCGCAGGAGGACTGTCCCTGCAGGTCACTTCATTCACATCATGGGGTTTGGGATTCTGCTGAGGCACTTTGAGTCGGGTGCCTGGTTGCCCAGGGATGGTTCCTCTGAGAGACAGGCCAGTCTGCCTAAAATGAATCAGCCCCCCCAAGCACTGATCTTTGTGGACTGGAGAGGAGTCCCAGGGGAACTTGTCTCCCTGCTTGGGTGACTCAGCTACTTGGGGGGGATGAATTGGAAACTTAGCCCATGAGTGATGAAGATGCTGAAATACTATTGCTTCTGGCTTGAGTTGCAGATACTCACTGTTAAAGAAAGTCAGGGCAGGAGCATCTCGGCTTGTGTTCCTCATCTGTAAAACGAAGCTTACCTGTTTCAGCCCTAGCTTGGCATACAGGCCATAATCTTAATATTGGAAATTAATTTAGCTTTCATTAGGGATGTGCCCCTAGAATCAATTATGGTTTCATTAAATTTATTTCCTCTGCAGGCTTTTAAAATACATCAGCATTAACAAATTAGGAAAAGTGAATTTAAAAAAAACCAAATTCAGTTATGGAGAAAACATTATTGTTTAGCAGCCGAGGTGCTTATGTCTGTACCTGGCAAATTTTACTTCTGGTCTTCAGTGTTCATGAAAACAAGTAAACAAAAATTAGCTTTGAACTCACAAGTTAAATAAAATACGTGGCCTCAAAAAACCTTGCTCTCTACTGGGTGTTTCTACTTAGAGAAGCCTCCATATAGCACAGCAAATTCAGCTGCTGTCATTCCCATCTGAGGAGAGGCTGTGAATAGCAGCACTGCATGGTCCAGGATATTAGATTTGGGTGAAGTGGCAGAAAGCAGGGGATGGCTTGGAAATGCCTGTGTGCACTCATCAGTGTGCTCAGTCACACTTCAGCAGCTCTGAAGTAACTCCCATCGTTTTAAAGCAGAAGGCACAGTATTTTGCCTAATGAGGTTCACCCAAACATCTTGACTTTTCTGATATAAAGAAATAGTCAAGGAATGTGTTTGCTTTCAGTGCATTGGCACTTGAGTCTATGAGTTGGGACTCTCACAGTGTTTCTGGATAGTGTGTCGGTACAGATAGCCTGTTATTCGTGTCTTCAGAAAGCTATCGGTGCTCAAAACTTGAACAAGGAGCTGGAAGATTAATCTTCAATAAATCCTAATTGCTTATATAAAATAAGGACATAGTTATATTATTAGTTTGTAATGTAACAGAAAAGGCAACCTTTTCAGTTTACCGTGCATCAACACTGGGATACTTCTTTCACTATCCCAACAGGGTGAAGACGGCTTTTTCACTTGGCTCACCATGTTTTCCTATGTAGATGTTTGACTACGGTAGACTATTGCAGTAGATATCTTTGTCTTCAGAAAGGTCAGAAGAATGGTTGTTGTACTGAGACCACGGTATCAGCAGATACTAAGACAAAAGCAACAAAGAGCACATCATGTTTAACTAGCCAGACAGATGCCAAACTACCCCCCAGGACAGGAGGTGGTAATAAAACCCCTTCTTCATCTCCCCTTTGTGTTCCCCCAATTCCCCTTTCCCTGCTACAGTGCTGAAGTACTGCATGCTTCAGATAAAGTATAACCACCTCAATTTAAATAAGAAGAGCAAAAAGAATGGTGTCACTGTGGTCAAATAGTTGTTGCCTAATCTCATTGGTTGCAAACAGAGTAAGCCAAGCCATTGAATTGTACCTCTGGAACTGAGAAGGCTGATGTTTATTTAATATTTACGATGGTTTGAAAGTCATATGTAAAAACTGTCAGATTGAAGCTTGTCAAACAGCCGTACCTTCTGGCTGCACAACAGAACGGCTGAATGTCAGTCGAGCGCTTCTGCTGAGTAAACTGGTGGAGCTTTCTAATATTAGCTATCTGCTGAAGTGGTTAGTTGGAAGATGCAGATGTATAATCAATGCTCTCTTCCCAAACATATTCCCTTTCCTGTGTCTCTGTTTCATGCACGTGTTAGGTGATGTAGGCACCAAGCTGAGGGCCCACCTCCTATGCCACTTGACTAGTTTTTGTATAGCTGCAGGTGTCATTAAGTTATTGCAAATAATTTATGTAAAATGCTTTCTCTCCATGCCACTGTAGCCTCGTATTCAGAAGTGGGAGCTAGGTGCATGGGAAAAGAGAAGGGCTTGACTTGCCGTACTGTATTTCTGTGTCTTTCTTTAATGGAACAGGCATAAAGGGAACAGGCATATACTTACCAGTATTGTATAAAGTAGGGCAGATACCCTGCTGACTCAATATCCCACCAGAAAATTGTTGCTGTGATCTCTTTAGAAACGATGTCAAGAATTTCATAGGGAAAAATGTGCTGGTTGACTTTTGGTGGTGGAAAGCAGCTGGTGAAATGCTGCAGGGCCGATGCTACTGGTGAGTTTTTGCAGAGCACCGTGTGAGGGGTCATCTAGTAGCAGATTTGTGGTGCCTCTCAGTGAGTCTTTGTTGCAAATACTGGGTTTGATTCGGGTCTCACCTTCCCTGGAGTGAATTGTCTTTGTTGAAATGAAGAAAACAAATCTGGTGTTAAATTAAAGAAAGAAAAGCCAGAATCAAGACCTCACCTTTTCAAAAGCTATAGAAATAGATTTTTGTGATTTTTTTTTTTTTTTGAGTGCTGTTCTAAATTACATTGTTGTGGATTTTCTTATCTCTTCCTACCTGTAGTGTGAAGAATTTGCATTTTTTCCTCCCTGAGAGAGATGTATGAAATGCTTTTAGTGTTCCCAAGCCTTTGCAATGCTTACTGAACTTTTCTCTGCCAATCTACTACAGCATCCTTTTTCAACCCTGGGATGCTTATAACTTAAGTAAGGTCAGCAGATGTTGCCACGGATTTTTTACTTCACGAGCTAAGGAGGAACTAAATCTGGCAACCGTAGCTGAGATTCTCAGTGATTTACGGTATTAACTAGACATTGAAGTTTTTCTGTAGAAATAACAAGTCCATAGGGACTGAGTTAATTGCTGATTTTCAGTGCAATAACCCAGTGTGATCTCTCTTCAATTCTGCATTATGGTAAATGTGAGTCCTGGCACTAATCAGTATTATCTTTTCATCTGGCATTTGGAGCTCTGTTAGTGGTTATTTGTCTGGAATAATAACATTTGTTGACACTAATTTATAATTATTTTTTAAAAAGGGAAGAACAGTCTGGTTACCTGCATCTCTATGCTCTTGATTTTTTTTTTTTCCCATTTGCACCTATGAAAACTAAAAGTTATCTGATAAGTCTCATTAGAAGGTAACTGATGTTTCTGATAAACCTCAAGTACCACTGCAATTTGGGAGAGATTCATTATTGTGTGTTTCTGTTTATGACAGAATGCAAAGTCTGGCGAAATCCTTTAAATCTGTTCAGAGGAGCTGAATATAATCGGTAAGTGCTATGATGCTACAGTTTCAGGCATAGTACTGGGTTAAGGACCATAATTGTACTTTTCCATTAATCCTAACTCAGAAATAGAAAAAAAAAAACAACTGTGGACACATGTGCTCATGCCAGGTTTTTCTGTCATTTGTAAAATGTTTCTGAATGAAAAGGAATTTAAATTCATGCTCATGCACTTGTTATTTCTGCAATTTTTGGTGATCTTGTAAAGAAGAAGTGCGGTGTACCTGGTACTGTTAATACAGTAATTCTGTTCAAATCAGTTGTAGCAAACAACCTAATGAATTATATCTAGGTTTCATGTAGTCTTAGTGTTTGAATATGTGTGTTACCGATTTCGAGTGTGTACTTTCCAACATCCTCATTAGCTGAGGTTCAGCTGCTGTCGCTCCATCACAGTACAGTGAAATGCAATGTATGTTGGTTAGGAGATTGGCTGAGTGAACTTAGTAGGCTATGCCCATCTCTAATGTGTAGGATTCTTTTCTAGATTCTTTTTGCTGAATGTGACCTCATTAACCAAAATGTCTTTTTGTTGGCATGTTTGCAGGTATACATGGGTAACAGGGAGAGAACCTTTGACTTACTACGATATGAATCTTTCAGCACAGGACCATCAGACATTCTTTACATGTGACACAGATCACTTACGGCCTGCAGACGCTAGTAAGAGACCTTGTGAACAACCGTTTTTGCCAATAGGTTAATCACTGTTTTAAATTGATGCAAGAAAAATGCAGTCAGACATCAGTGCTCTTGAGTAGATAAGGAAAGGCAAAAGTTTGAGCGTGCCTGGAAAGCTGTTGCTGTTGGATTCATAGCTTATACCTATATAGATACTTGTTCAGATCTAGAATACTATCTAATTTGTGTCACTTTTTTGTTCTACTTTCTTGCTGAATTCATTCAAGGTACCATTTGCAAGTGTAAAGACTTGTTTTTTTCCTCCTGTTTCTTGCAGTGGCTTCAAACATGTATAGCTTAATTTGCCTCCAGCTGCAGTGTAGTATGTTGAGTTACATTAGCCAGGTCCCATTTAGTCTACGCTGACAGAGGAGAGAGAGCTTATGTAAAACTTGAGTCCTGTGTTTCATTCCCTGATGTAGTTAGAAGCTCTGTAAAAAATGGAAACAAGAACAACACATTTACAACTGAATTTGATGTAAGCAGCTTTAGTTGTATTAAGCCTTTACTGCTAAGTCCACGTGCAGACTTTCGTTCTGCTAAAAATGTACGACAATGATTTCTGAAGAGGCAAATCTTGTCTGTTGGGAAAGGAGAAATACTGACAGTTGGGTGCTCCGTTCTGAGGGCATAATTACAAAGGAGAACACACTGTGCTTTTTTGATAAACATGAATCCTGTTTTCTGAAATCAGTGGGCTAATTATGAGGTGGTCTGATTAGCCTGGATGTTGTTTCCATTTAACATTCACCTAAAGCAACAGCACAGTAAAGAACTAGAATAAGAATCCTAACTATCCTTGTATTCTTTTGTGCCCTGTGGAATCTACTTCCCCAAGAGGAAAAAGCTACTTATCACCTCTGTATGTGACAGTGCAGATGGCATGATCTCTCAGCCAGATTTCCCCATGGAAAAAAGTTTAATTAAATGAAAGAATAAAGCTGAGTATTTGGGACAAAAGCTCATGTTGATTATGTATCTTTTGAGTGATCACTGAGCTCTTTGAAATGCTCTGGAGTGAGTCACGCTGAGAGCAATAAATTCTGCTGTTATAATACAGTCGATTCTCCTTGTTAACGCTGTAGTGACTGATATGCCCCTGTTCTGCTTTTTTTATTGAATAGTAATGCAAAAAGCCTGGAGAGAGAGAAACCCCCAAGCCCGAATTTCTGCAGCACATGAAGCTTTGGAATTGAATGAGTGAGTGACAACAACATTAATATTTATTTCCTGTCATTTAAAAATCCATTTGATGATAGCTTAAGGCAGGGGGTTTGCTACGGTAATTTTTAACCATGATTATAGGCCTGTCACAAGAAGGCCTACAATGGGAGGAAAAAAACCACAGCTGCATGTTGTGCTAGCCACCCAGAAGGTCTTTAGGGCAGTGATGACAATGGGAGTCTTCCCACTGATGTCAGTGGGCTTTGGATCAGCATAGCAAAGTGTTAATTAAGTTGCCTCCTGATGAGCATATGAAATATGCATTTATGGGATGGAGAGTTCCCTTTTGGATTTCTCAGTCGTCCTGAACAGAGGCAAGAAAGAAGGGACTCATAAACACCTTCTGAAATATTCGTTTCATAGTGTGAGAGAATATGATGTAATTTTCTGGGACTTTTGCTCTTTGAGTCTGTTATTTATTTTCTCAATGAGGAGTGTCATATTCTGAGATCCCACAATAAACTCAGTGCTGTGATGTTTTACTGGCATGGCAAACTGTATAAATGTTGCCAAAGTGCATAAAGTGGATAGAATCCCTTAGGTTGCTGTCAGAGATTACTGCATTCCAGAATTCCATAAACTGGTGCCTTACGGATTGTCCTTCACGTGTTTCATCAGTTGTTTGTTCCTGGACAGCAGTTAAACTGAGGGAGCATGTGGCATAAAAGGCTTTTGCAGAAGTGAGCTATAAGCCTATCCTATTCTACTCACATATCACAGAATGGTTGAGGTTGGCAGGGACCTCTGGAGGTCATCTGGTTCAACTCCCCTACTCAAGCAGGGCCACCTACAGCACGTTGCACAGGACCATGTCCAGATGGCTTTTGAGTATCTCCAAGGAGGGAGACTCCACAACCTCCCTGGACAACCTGTGCCAGTGCTCGGTCACCCTAAGTGTAAAAAAGTGTTTCCTGATGTTCAGACAGAGCCTCATGTGTTTCAGTTTGTGCTCATTGCTTCTGGTCCTGTCACTGGGCACCACTAGAAAGAGCCTGGTTCCGTCCTCTTTGCACCCTCCCTTCAGGTATTTACACATATTGATGAGATTCCCCCTGAGCCTTCTCTTCTCCAGGCTGAACAGTCCCAGCTGTCTCAGCCTTTCCTCATATGTGAGATGCTCCAGTCCCTTAATCATCTTAGTGACCCTTCGCTGGACTCTCTCCAGTATGTCCATGTCCCTCTTGTACTGGGGAGCCCGGAACTGGACACAACACTCCAGGTGTGGCCTCACCAGTGCTGAGTAGGGGGGAAGGATCACCTCCCTCGACGTGCTGGCAACACTCCTAATGCAGCTCAGGATGCCATTTGCTGCCTTTGCAGCAAGGGCACATTGCTGGCTCATGTTGAACTTGGTGTCCACCGGGACCCCCAAGTCCTTTTCTGCCAAGCTGCTTTCCAGCTGGGTGGTCCACAGCAAGTACTGGTGCCTGGAATCTCATTTTCACCCGGACCTCTTGTTTCCTGTTCCTCAGCTAATGACTCTCTGTGAAATGCAACTAGAGGTAGATGCAGCCCGATTCTGTTCCTATATAAAGAAGAATCTTGCCAGCAGTGTGCTTTGTATTGGAAAGAAGTCAACAGGCTATATCCCACTTCAGCTTTATATCTAACTTCAGCTGCTAAAAATGGGGCTATCGAGTTTAAAGTAGTTGCCTGGGCTCCCTCTACAGTCAATGAGAGAGGCACCTCCATTCAGGAGTTCACCCTATTCTTAGATGTTTAAACACGTGAAATGAATGGCTTTGTGAAGATGCTCCTTGATGGAAGCGGAGGGGCACAGATAGTTAAGAGATCTAAATTAGACAGCTAAAAGCTGGATGAGGTGACTCCCACCATGCATTTCACCTTTCTGTGTATTCCTAAAGCTGCTTTTCCTGGGTTTTGGGGGGTTTTTTGGGGGGTGGCTTTTGGTTTTTTAATGTCTACAATTACATTCATAATCTGTTCTTTGCATATGGCAAGTGTTATAGGTCTATTGATTCTTTTCATACCATTACAGTAACAGAGACATTTTGTGTTAAAAAAATAGTGCATAAAACTAGTCTTGGTTTCCAGAAGGAGTTTTATTGATGTAGGCCATGATTGCTTAGTGAGACAGTGCTTTACTTTCTGGGGCAGTTGTCAGTAGGTTTACTCAAGTGGCTCAGTGATACAGTACCTACAAATGAGAGTCATGATCTGGTTGCCAGAATATTTATTCATCAGAATAGTTCATCAGAAAGGTATATGGACAGAACTCCATTGCCTCTGTATTTGGTACATTCTTGCCAGTCTTTTACTGGCAAGCTTTTACTTCATGCAACTTTCTCATGGTTTTTCCTCTGATATTTTTGCAGGTGTGCTACTGCCTATATTCTCTTGGCCGAAGAGGAAGCGACAACGATTGTAGAAGCAGAGAAGCTGTTCAAGCAAGCTCTGAAAGCTGGAGAGGGCTGTTACAGGCGCAGTCAGCAGTTACAGCACCATGGTGCGCAGTATGAAGCCCAACACAGTAAGTTTCTTTGGAGGGAATAGCTGTTTCTAAAGGGAGAGAAGTTCTGGGGAGTTCTTCGGTTTTTGGGTTTTTTTTCCCCTCTCAGACCTATGTAGTCAGTATTTAACATTGGCTGGAATTTGGCTCTAGAGCCAGACTATTCTGTTTCAGTGTTTTTGCTTGATTCTGTTGCTGAGCTAGCAATGCTCAGATTACAGATGCACCTTTTTTTTGTCATGGCAGAAAATATGTAGCATGTACTTAACAGAAAAGAAAAGGTAGCAGAGCCAAAAGAGATCTGATATTCAGAAAATGCTGGACACTCTTTTAGGAAGTTGCACTGAAGTGCCTTTAGCCATTTTGAAAACATGGGCTCATGTTGTGAAAAGGCAGTAAAGAATGATGGAAACAGGAGTGAAGTGATGCTTTGCCAGCTCTTTTCCATCAGCTGTGAGGGTAAATACATACATTGTTCTGTGTAAAACTTAATGAGACCCATTAACCAGTGTGACATTTGAAAAGTTAGTTGCATACATTAAGAAAGGTCACAGAGACGTAAAAATTAACAACTGGAATAATACAGTGCTCTAATTAAAAAAAAAAATAATCTTGACTTTCAATTTTGAATAAGCAGATTTAGCTGCTGTGCTGGTATTTATTAGATGCTTCTTAAACCTAAGAAAATACGTGAGGGTTGACTGCCAGCAAATGAACAAAAAGATAAATAAAGCAAACAGTCTAGGTTATTTCTAGTCTACAATGGATACCTCAGGCAAAAGTAATACCAATTAATTATGTAAGTACAAGCACTGACATGCTTTGGGCATCTTCGGGTTTCTCAGGACCTGAATTCACAGCCTCTGGCTATCTCACATAATTTGAAGATTGCTGATAGAAATTGTACACAGTGAAATTGTCTGTGATCTCTGGTTTCAAAAGTGTACACAAGTCTATACCTGAAAACCTGAGGTTTTATAAAGCTTGGGGGTAGTATTTTAAACATTTGCTGGTTATAAAATGATATTTAGGATGATTTTCTTATTTCTGGAGAAAATAAAAATATAGAGCAGCTGAGCCCTTGTAGCAATTTTCAGGCTCTAGCAGGCTTATGGTTGTCCGTGAAACCTTAATTTGTGCACTCAATCCATCCTCAGCGCAGAAAATGACAGTGATTCTATGAAAAATAGACAATAAGAGTAATTAAACACTGTCATGATGCTTATGTCAAGATAACCTGGTTAAGTTTGTGCAGGCAAATGTAAGTATGGTGTTTTTGTAACCTGTGTGTGCTAGATGGCTACTGTCATCATCAAATTTGACACCCTGAACCTTCAGTATTACAGCAGAGGAAGCAACCAGTTAAATTGCAAAATTAAGTGCATTGCCACAGAGCAGGAGGGCCTGAAAAGTGACTGCCAGCTCTGACTGGGGCTTCAGGAGGGGCTAGATCGTTGCACTTCTCTGTACCACCCAGCCTCCCCTTGATAATGTCAGTGTGCACCCACAGAAGTTAGAGAAGTTGCAGACTTAGATGGTGCCTTGGACACAGGGGATTCAAGTAGGATTCCCTTGATTATA
Organism: Pygoscelis adeliae; assembly: GCF_000699105.1. Taxonomy (NCBI): domain Eukaryota; kingdom Metazoa; phylum Chordata; class Aves; order Sphenisciformes; family Spheniscidae; genus Pygoscelis; species Pygoscelis adeliae. The sequence goes on along the minus strand of NW_008824806.1, from coordinate 522,581 downwards.
TGCTGGACTTCTGCATGGTTTACAAAGGTGGAGAGCTCAGATCTCTTCAGAGAGGAAGGACCATGGACAGATGTGTTGCAGTTACTCCGTGGTTCTGAGATGTCTGTCATTCCATTTCTGGTCCTTGAAGTTGACTTCAGGATGAAAAATGGGCATTTCATCTTTTACAGGTGAAAAACACTATGTAATTTCTTGAACAACAGCATATTGCTCTACATTTCTGTTTCTTCATGTGTTCCATCTCCTTCATGCAGTATTTTGTGTTAGACCATGAATTTTAAGAGTAAATAATGACTTTGAGTACCCAACTTAACCTCTTTCAAAAGGTGCTAGTTTATAGAAAGCGCGGGCAATCTTCTTTTTAAGGTGGCTCACGTTAGTCACCCCAAATCATTAGTCACCTCAGAAAATTTTGGCCTGAAAGGTTATCTTGATTTCATAGTAAGTAAGTGCCTTTTGACCATTCCTTCTGAAAAGAAGCTTGGCCTGAAATATATAACTCTTAGTTACACTACATAAAGATGTTGAAACAGATGTAACTAATAAATTATCAAATATATAGGAATCAATGCAGAGATAAGGAATTACATAATATAAAATACAGCTAAAGAAATTCCTTCCCTCCCTTATTTATTTTTTCTTCTAAAGTCAGACCTTTCAACCTGCTGCTTAATCTATCTGAAAATTGTAATCACAGCTTTAAAACAATTTGTAGGTACCTGGAATATTTTCAGTGCACATCTTGTTCTTATTGTGAAAGACTTGAAAATGCTAGGAACAGACTAAAATCTTTACAGACTGCATACTATACACAAAGATAATTTGTAGCACGTGTCTTATATTTTCATGATACAGTAATTTTATAGATGATTAGCTGTCTGCTCATTTCCTGTTGGTCCAGGAGCATGTTAAGAGTTCACATTGGAATTATAGGGAAGAGAATGAGAAATGAAATGAGTAAGAGTTCTCCAAGAGAATAATTACTGCAGCTGTGTAGTGTCTGTCATCTTTGCTGTTAGGGCGTCTTCCAGCACATGGGACTCTCATATCTGAAACGTGTTAATTTGCCATCCATAATTAGCGGCGTGAGGAATTTGAAGATGATAACTGGGTAACAAGTAAAGGCTCTCTGTAAACTGGAAGTTCAGGGTATACTTCTTTTCCTCTAATCATTAAGGAAAAAGGCTGTTAGAGGATGTGGATTTGTTTTGCTGCATCTCCTATTAACAAGCATGTACATCGTAACTTACAAAAAAGGCAGGATGTAACATGCATTTTCATGGATGCTCTTGTCTTAACCATGTATGTGAATTAGTAAATAATTTAATGTTGTGTGTGTGACCACAGAGTTTCGTGCCAATGCTAACGTCATAGGGGTTCTCCTTGCCTTACTTGATTACTCAATGGTCTATACCCTATAGCGTTCTCTGTACCTTCAGATCTGCTTATATTTCATAGGCCAACCCATGGGTCCTTATTTATACCACTGTATATCTGGAATAATTCCACTGATTTCAGTGATGTTATGCCACGTGTAAATCAGCAGAACTTGGTAATTTTTTATTAAAATCACTGTGAAAGCATTGATGGTAACGAATAACAAAAAATGGCAAGAAAACTATGTTTCCTTTTGTGTTGGAATATTAAATAAACCTTTGTTTTATCTTTTTTATCTTAATGCTGTTTCTTTTTCCTCTTATACAGGAAGGGACACCAATGTGTTAGTTTATATTAAGAGGAGGCTGGCAATGTGTGCAAGAAAGCTGGGAAGGACCAGGGAAGCAGTGAAAATGATGAGAGATGTGAGTTTGGATTTGTTTCGCATGTGATGCTTAGATAATAGTAGCATAGAAATTATATGCATTTGCTTACCAGTTAGTTTTTTTGCTGATAGTCATTTTGTATGTGTAATGTACATAAAGATTAAGTTAAGAGATCATTTACAAGGTTGCAAAAGCAACACTATGAAGTCATAAAACACCAGATGGACGGTTGCCCATACAGCCTAAATTTCCCATCCTGGTACATGTGCAATGGAGCGCAGTCTTCAATTATTTGATCGTGAAGTTACATAACATTTTTCTGAAGCATATAATGAATGCCGCTAACTTAATAAACAGGTCTTAAGTATTCTGTTTCCTCCTTGCAAAGCTGCAGTTTGGCTCTGTGCATTGTTTACGTCACACTATTCAGACCTGAGGACAGTGTTATTTATTCATGCAAAACCTATTACTGAGAAGTCAAAACCAAGTAATTAATCTATAATGCACTGATTTCCCTCTGAGATGGGGGATGATTATATCCCTGTTTTGTAGGCAGGGGAGCTACCAATGGTAGTCATAAGTCAGTAAGCTACAAAGCTACAAATTTGAAACACCAAACGGTAGCTATTTTTGGGATAGCAGGAGGGCCAGCTGTCCACATAAGGCACTGTATATGTTTCAAGTATGTAAAATGCCCAAGTGTAGAGATGAAGAAATGCTGGGCATTTGCAGCTAAGTGACATCCCCTGGATGCAGATTAGGAACACAATTCTTTGAGGAGGTGACTTGCCTCACCCCAGGTAGCAAGTCTGTGACAGAAGGAGGAATGAAGCCCTAGAGCTCTGGGCAGATGATGGTAAAACTGCTTACCAGTTTCTTGTGCTCTCCTTTCTTACCCTTCATTTTCCAGCTCCCACAAAAGTGAGGTAGAGATGAATCCGGCAAGATAGAGTTCTGCAAGTTAAGCTGAAGGACCTACATTTTAAATGTACAAAACGGCATCCCAGACCAGAGTGGGCTAAAGTGGGCTTTAGGCAGCTCAGATGATTGGTCCCGAAACCTGCCTAGTGAAAAGGGAAATTCTTGCTGGAAGCCAGTGGGAATTTTAATGTAAATAGGCAAGTGACTTGCTCTGGAGCTTAGGCACTTGCATCAACGGCAGTAGGGCAAGTATGTCTGCCAGCTTGGAATCCAGCACCCAACATCTTCTCCTGGAACTGGGGCGCTCATGAATATTTTTTTAAAACATTGAGCATCGTAATAACGCAGGTCCTTGTCCTAAATAATCTACCTGATGGCAAGTGGTGAGTAACTTTCTCTCCTGTCTCTAGCTGGGGTTTTTCAGGCACACAACTCTCACAACCCAGAATCACTAGGCTCCCAGACAGAGGTGTTGAAAAAGAACTTTCAAAAACCCTGCCATTGTACAGCTAGGAGTGTGAGAAAGAGGGACAAGGAAGAAAGACCTGGTTTTGCAGTCTTGTCGTCAGCTGGGGGAATGTTGATTTCAAAAACATTATTTTCAGTCCAGTCAGCTCCGCTGATTCTTCATGAATTTTGTTACACAGGCACTCTGGGACAAATACTGAAATCTTTGAGGACAAACATTGGAATTCTAAGTTCTGGCATTAATATACAAGAAAGATTTTTGAATTTCACATTCAAATGTCACACATCATAATTATGGCAACTTCTGGAGCTTACTATGGGCTGCTGAATGTGTTTTGTGGTTTGTAGATAGGGCTATGTGGAACAGATACTCTGTGAAGCCACCTGCTGCTGCTGTCAATATGTATGGTTGATTGTGTATGCAGAGCACTGGATTCAGGGAGTCGGGTGGTCCTTCTAGTCCTAGGTTTCTTATGCAAAGTGAGAGCCAGAATGCTTTGATTATAATGAATAGCTTATTCTGTCACATGTGGATCTCGAAAGGCAACGATGACAGGGATACCCAAAGTCATCGTTTGTTAGACACTTGAAGGATGGAAAACACTCTCCTCAATAGGAATATTTTGCTAAAATGAAAGAACTGGATGCAAGACAAAGGAGGTGTAAAGATAGAATTTCTGCTTCTAGAGCTTCAACTCCGATCAATGCATTCTGTAGTTTTCCACATACAGACACTGAGCCAAATCCTCAGAACTGAATTTAGACGCCTCTAGAGCTCTTCGTTGTGAGCAAGCAGAGCTGAGAATTAGCAAGTCCCTAGATGACATATAAAAGCAGCAGTATCTGTAGGTCACAGCTCTAGTACACTGGGAGCAAGAGTAGGGTCAAGTCAGCTTTGCAGATGCTTTTCTTAGATTGACTTGGAGCTACTTATTTCTGATGAATGCATATCCTCCATTTCTTCACAGAAGACATAAATAATGCAGTTATGAAGAAGTTCGGAGAACATGAATGTGTCATTGAAGGTTTCTATGAGATTGATGAGGGAGGAGATGAATTTATTCACCCTAAAAAGAATATGAAGAATATGTTGGCTGGGGACTGCTGAACATAGCATCAGGGGACAGAGGGTGGAGGCCCTGTTTGTGTTTGAAAGATTGAAAACAGATTTCTCAAGACATGGAACATGATGGGAATGAAGTGTTAAGAGGTTCATGACACCATCTGGGAAATATGATTGGGATGTAGTGAGTCTTTGCCACTTTGAAAAAATAAAATATTTGAGAGTGTTTAATTCGTTGCATATATGGGGCCATCTTGAGGACATTACTGATGGATTAGGTTGTCTTACTTGAATTTTATGTAAGAAAAGACTGAGATCCTGCTTAAAACACCTTAATGGAAAGAAAATGAGTTGCTGGTGACTTAAGATTTTGATTTTATGGTTATATAGACTGCTGATAGGAAAATCATATTCTTTAATATTATATTGAAGATATTTAAAACCAATTTTTTTAAAACTGTTTAAAAAACTGTTTAAAAACAGGGTTTTTAAATTTAAAAAGATTGGGTAGGAACTTCTGTTGCTTCTGTGATTGATTTTGAGATAGTATTTTGTTGCTGGCTTTGCTGCTTGTATGTCATTCATTTAGCTGAGTTGAATTAATGAAAATTACGAACCTGTAATTTTCATGGAAGCATGTAATTTGAATCGTACATAGGTGTTGCTTTTGCTTGTGTTTCTGATGATAATTATTTACTATATTTTGCTATAGAAACCAGCAGCTGTCACTATTTGTATATATTGAGTTAACTTATGATCTCATTTTGATTAACGTGTTGTTGGAATAACTCCAGTCTAGTCAACAGAGTTATTCCAGTTTTATTCCAGTTTATATAGAGCATGATATGGTCTGTGAGGGAACTAGATCTCTTTTACTGTCCCTGAGGAAAAAGTCTATGGTGCTGGTTGTTTTATTCGTTGTGCTGATTATGTTAGGAGGATTTAAACTAGTGTGTTCTAAATGATGTTGGAAAGTTTGGTAAGTGCAGAGGTGAAAGGCCTTAATGGTGGCTGTGCGGAATCTTCAGTATCCCTTCATGTTGAATCTTTATTGTTGCAAGCCAAGTAGCTACATGCTGATGAGCAAGGGTAGCCTTTTGTCCCAGCTGCTCACTGTCTGCTCTTTGCTGATTCCCTCACCGTTACAATGGAAGAAAACAGAAGCGTGCTGGGTTTGTGTTTCGTGTTTTTCATTGATTAAAAACAGAGAGGATGTGGAGGGTATGCAAAGGCACTTCTCTCTGTACTTCGCGGGTGACTGGATCAGTGACTGTGCTACTGAATTCAGGAGCACGCCGACACGGTACTTCCCTTGACTGGGTCACTGGAGTGTCCAGGTGAAAATGTACCGTGCAAGAAAGTGAATTGTCAAATTAATTTGAGCTTCTTAGGATTGTTCTGGAGAACATTTGGACTGTGGAACAAGCTTTCATTGAAGGGTGATGTATGTTTAAGAAAGAGAAGGGTGGCAGGCAGAAGGTGTGCTAGTGGACAGAGTGAACAGAAGCTGTTAATTGCTTCCTCTTTCAGAGAGAAGATGAAAGAAACTCCTTCTAGAGTGTCTGTCTCCTACTCTGTGGCCCTGCACTCCCCTGAAGACTGCTTTGTAGTCTTAACCAAGTATATGTTTCTGAGACACAGTGGAATTGCAACTTGCCCATGCTTTGCAGCTTTGTTTAGAAACAAGTGAGGTTTAGGGAGAGAAGAGACTCTTCAGGTCTTTCCTCAGCTCTGGAGGATAGACACCAAAACACTTTTTAAGGGTCAGAAAAGTACATTTTATTTCTGGGATCAGTCATATCTGCTGAGAAATTACTCTTCAGATCACAGTAAAGAACCTAGACGTCTACTTCTGTGTACCTAGCTCTGAGAACCTTGCTGAGGATATTTCAGTTGGATGTGTTTATGTGTTCATCTCGGTGCCCACCTGCAGCCTCTAAATGCGTATTTTGTGCCACAGGAGACATTAAGGAATTATCAGTACCTAAGCAGCTTGTATTGTTAAGAGTGCTGCATGCTTATCAATGGGCTGCATGATAAGTTGTTTAAACACTCAGGCTGCCCTGAGCATTTAAAATGGTTTAAGAGGTTATGTCACTTGAAGGCTTCAAAAGGGTACTAAACCATATTAAAATGATTTTAGTGATATGGGTAGGTTGGGTTTTTATCTTTTCGTGACCAGCAGTATTAGTGATTTTTGCTGGTATGATGGTTCTGCAAATCTAGCATACTTTCTTGGCAATGTCTTTTGCTGGGCTTTGAATTAGGTTTTCTGTTCAACATTCTCTTGAATTCTGTATTCTTGTATGTATTCCTGATTTGTTCTCGGGGGGTAATGGGAATACATAGCTGGGACACTGTTCTGCACCTTGAATTATCAAGCTGTGTGAAAGAAAGAGGGTACTAATTGCTAATAAAGATGTTATGATCCCTAGCAACTTAACAACACAACTTCTGCAGCTACTTGCATCGGCAGCTACTGTCTGTCTCTCCCAAATAATTCTGTGCTTGAGGCAAGGATTAGTGAATCAGATTCTTTGGCTTGTGTCACACAGGTCAGGTTAAGCAGGCTGCTCTGCCTTGAGTGGGATTCTAGCTTTATTAACATCTGTAGCACTTATTTAAAGTACCATTTGTTAAAATTTGAAGGAAAAGTACTTAGGTAAATGAGACCAAGAGTTATCTCATAAATTTTAGAAGAGTGCTACACTTGTGAACGGTGACATTTGCCAATCTCCACCACAGAGTAGTATCTTCAGTTAATTCTTGTTCTGGCACACAAGCACTGCAATAATAGCAAGTGATAAATGCTGATTTTAACATTTCCATATGTCTATATATTCAAATGTGGTTTGTTTTGTCACAGATTCACATGTTATTGGTAAGTGGGAAGGGCAGGTTGGAACATCCCTCATTTGAATGGGCTCTTAAACAAAATGGACCCTCCTGTGATTGCCCTGATGGTGTTTATCCCTTCCCTTTACCTGCACGTGACTCAGACCCCTCACTTTTTATCATGGCTGTGAACCTGTGCAAAACCCTCAAAAACTAGAAATTTGGTGACTACTACCTAAACCCAATAATAATGTTTCTCATATAAATTATGGGTTTTCAGCATTGTGATTCTATTAAGATAGAATGTAGTCTTAGAATATAGTCGCATAGTCTTGGTAGGAGCCCTGGTAACTTGGACTCCTTTTTGTCTGCCCTCTTGCATCACTCCATGTTCAGGGGCTTTGT
>NW_008824806.1:507696-515093 GCF_000699105.1 Pygoscelis adeliae | reverse complement strand
CCATCTTTCTGGAATCTCCTAGCCCATTTTTGAGCTACTAGATCATTTCCTCACTTTAATTTCATTTAAAAATCTACTTCTAAAAATATGGCAAAGTTTCTGCAAAAAGTACTTTGGGATGATGCAAATAAAGGAGTGTTTTTGAAGAGGGCTATGAGTAATGACTTTATTTTCATGCTTTATTAAGTTACTAATCTTCGATGTAACAAACATTATTATAATTTATCACTATTACTACTTTTATGTGATGTGATTGTTTAGTAGTAAATGTACATCTGGAACAACTTGTGCTCTTCTGGTTTCATGCCACATCTGCCTTTAAAATTCTCTTTATTCTTGAAATATGTGCATTTTTACAACACAGTCCAAATAACAGCATTTTCATAATTATATTCCTTAAAGAACTCAAGTCATACTCTGAAGGCTTTAATCCTCCAATTAAGAGAGAACATAAAGGCTGCATGTTCTAGCATATTTCCTTAGAGTTTGCATATTTGGAAAAATATTTTTCGCTTTATTGACTTGTTAATCCTACATTGAAGAGAAGTTGTATTATCTGTGCATATTATGGAGCCCTAGGACTAAACTCGCATACGCCAAATTTGAAATGGAATGTCAGCAAATTTTATACCTGCGCCATCCCACAGTTAGTGTAAACTGGATCTGGGTCTCTTTTCTGACACTCTGAAGCTCAACTATTAGATGACATGTCAAATTCCCTGAATTCCACACATGGATGAAAATATGTGGATCCTACTGCTAATCATTTCCAAGCTCCAAAAGAACAGGATCTGGCAGATTTGGCTTCTTAGCTTCTATCCTCTCTGAGCTGTAAAAGGGTAACTGCGGAGCTGCTTCCAAACAGAACAGTGATTATTTCCCCAAAGGAATGTAGCACATAGAGAAATGCATTAAATGACAGAATCCTACTTTTGCTGTAATTAAGCAGAACTTTAGTTCAGGTAGGTCCAGTGTATTTCAGATCGTTTTCCGAGAGCTATGAGGGTGTCTGTTTACATCACATGAATCCCACTCACGATGAGACCGCGCTGGAATGAGTTGCGCTTTTAGGACCGGGAGTTAGCCTAATTTTTAAGCATCTGACATTGTTAACAGAGCCTTTTTGTGTGCTAGCCTTAGTCTGCTGACAATGTTTCTTCTCTTCTGTCCTTGCCAGGTGAGCTGGCCAGGAGAAAAACTTAAGCATTAATGTATCTTGTTAGACATCAGAGAGTCAATGTGGAGTGACATGTTGCAAATGCCTCAAACCCAGGGTAAGCTTCAGTCAGAGCTTAGACATCTGAAAGCTCAGCTGTAGACAATGAAGCCCACAGAAATGGAGGTTTCTGTTTTTCTACTTGGAAATGGCTTGAAGTTTTGCCTTTTCTACCTTGTTCAGTTAACAGTTCTTACAGATTACAAGTCATATACAAGAAAGCAGCTTATGCAAAGTGCTTGTGAAAATAACAGTGTTATTCGTACTGTGTGCTTGATTCTTCAATGGTGGTGGACAGTTGTACCTGGAAGATGGCAGGCTCAGTCATTCCTCTTTTAGGAGACAGATTTTACCATTTCAGGTACCCACTGTGGGAACAGATACACTATGAATTAAGGTTGTAACAGTTTCACTGTTTGCATTGAATTTCTCTTGTTTGCTTGTTGTTGTTTTTTCATTTTAAGCTTAATTCAGTTTTCATATTTATGAATGCATTTGGTTGAATACATTGATCTAAAAATGTTTTTGTTTGTTTGTTGAGAAGATAGGAGTATAAGCAGCAATGAATGGTTGCATGCACTGCCGGTAAAATTTGTGACCATGCATACAGCCATAATGCAAATGGAGAATAAATGTGTCAACACCAGGTTATATATAAGATTGTTCGTTTATCCACCTCTGTATTCCTTTGAGTCCTGTGGTCTAGTCGTAGACATAAACTGTAGCTTAAAGCTGTTTTCTACACAAATAATGTATCATTGCTAATTGATGCATGACATTAATGTCATCATGGAGAGAATAACGGATGCAACAGTTAAAGCTACATTCCTTGAAAATGTTTCAAAAATTAGATCGAAATGAGAAAATGCTGATGACTGAAATATTCTCAAGGAAGGGAGTCCTCTTCATTAAACTGTTCTGGGAGATAAAACTTGTTCCTCATCCAATAAATCAGATGTGGATTTCCTTATACCATAAAGCATTTTTTGTGATAATCATGTTTTCATATCCATCACAAAATCGTTGAACCTATACTCTGCAATATGGATTGGGGTGAGTCTAGAAATATGGCCCTCCCAGGACTAGTGATAAGATACCCGATTGTGTCAGACTTATTTCCAGAACTTTTCTGCAAACTTATACTTCCAAAATATTATTTATCTAAAAAATTAAAAATTATTCATTTTCTGCAAATGCTACCATTTCTGTATATTTGCAGTATTCCTAATGAATCTTTCAATGAAAAGCAATTCCACTTTCTACACATGTCTATTTCCCCCCAAACGTGCAGAGCAATTAGAACAGAATACGGGCTAACCCAGCCCCAGGTCTGAATTTCATCACTAGAAAGTATTTTGACCAATACAAGTTCAAAGTAAAATCCTTGTGAACATAGATTTGGTATAATATGTTCAATAGCTTGTTGATAAATGATGTTTGAACATCTTTATATTGTAAGGGAATACATTCATAGCCGTGTGGTGTCTGTTTTCATATGCTATGAAAACAAGCTTCGCTCAGTGGAGCACAGCTCTTTCATACCAGCTGAGAGACCAACTAACTGGAATTTTACAATGAAACTTTTAGTCCTAACTTGTGTTTATGTAAAGAGCTGTAGTGGCTTTGGTGGGAAATCTTGAGTGCTGAATTTGATGGCTGTCTCTTGAGATCTTAAGGTGTGGAGATCGATGATAACAGAGCTTTTGTCTTTTCTTTAAGTGCAGTGCTTGCCACTCAAATGAAAGCATTTGTCAGGCTACAGTAAAGCCATAAGAGAATTAAAATTGATAAGCCAAACAATTTGGCAAATGTTAGTCTGTTACTTCACAGAAAATAAATCTTTGGGTGCGAAGGGAGGTCTGTGCCTCTTAAACTAGAGTCCACGTTAGAGCTTGATGCTGTACGGGTCTGGGGAACTTGAGGGTGAGTTTTTCATCTCGTCTTCAGGGATAACGTGCCCATCTTTAAATCTCTGTGTTGAGTATGAGCCAGCCTCCCTCTCCATCTGCTGGGGGGGGAGGAGGGCAGGCTCACGGTTGCTCGTCGGCATGACACAGTATTTGGCCTGCCCTGACCATTGCAACCTTTGTGGCGTTTTTTTTCTCTCCCAGTGTTTGCTTTCACTATGAGGCCTAAAAGATGACCTGTCATAATATTCTTCCATCTAAGTGGCTTTACTTTCTGGGAAGTTTCTCAAAAAACAAATTTTTACCGTGACTGAAAATTATTTGCAGTGAAAACTATATACATCCTGAGATGACACAGAAATGAGTTCATGTCCTCTCTTCTTTTTCTTTTCTTTTTTTAATAGCAAATGTGCTGTTGTTTGTGCACAGTTAATGTTCGAATAGCTGGGTGGCTGCTTAGAGGTGTTTTATTTTTGTAGCTACAATATCAACTGAGTTCATCATAACCGGGTTGGACTTCTTAACAATCAACCTTTCCCAGATGAAACCTTTATTAACACTTGTCAGTTTGGAGGCCTGGCAGTCCAGACAGTGACCTTTATTCTGCTGCTGTCTTAGGCAGGGTTTATCACTCTCACAGAACCTAATTAAAATAGAAAAAAATAATCGGTGAGTGATGTCAGTGAGAAACGGAGAACCAGAGTAAGAGCTTTTACTGACCACAGTACATCTATAACTACCTACAGCTCTTCCCTTCACTGATGGAGGGAATGTTATTCTGCCAGCCATTATTCATTCTCAATGAGCAGGGATAATCTTTCTTAATCCCTTGGAGGGGTTTCTTTGCAATATGTTCATTCTGAATTTTAAGTCACTACTTACGTAGGGCCAGATTCTGTCATGCTTTTTCCTGCCAAATAGTAGCTTCCTCTGTTAAAAAAGCAATAGTGAGTAAGGACAAGAATGAAGAGAAGTAGGCTCTGTGCTGGATCCTTAACTGATGAACCCAACTATGTGAATTTTCACCTGCAGTTATTTTTCTTCATGAGCAATGACTTAAACTTTTTATTTTATTGTCAAATCCTTCCACTTACCTAGATGAGCACCAAGACCTGTGGTCCATTTTTTTTGAAAACTGGAGAAGGAGAAAAGCCTGCAAACTATGCAGTTTTGTGTTCTTTTTCACAGGTTCAGCTCCTACCATTGAAACTAGGAGCTTTATGGCCATCCCCATGCCACTAGCATCAAAAATTCGGTGAGCTCTTTCAGCTGCTGTCTCAGTGATCATGATTCTCACCAGAAATTTATATAATCACTTAAACAAAACACTGTCCTCCTTGCCTTTGACATTTTAATAATCCTCAAACTGCAGCTAAGTCAGTACTATGCAGTTAGCCAAAGTTAGACAGACTTATCCGTGAAGGTCAGAATAGTTCTTACATTAGCTTATGCCAGAGCATTAACACAAGGAAGAAATTCTCTGCGCCTTGCATCTCTGTTTACCTGTTAAGGTCTCTTCCTTAACAGAGTGAAGAAGCTCTAGTGCATTACCTGTTTCTCATTTTCTAAAGTTCTTGGTGAATCTCCACCCCTCTTGTTTCAATCCTGGCTTATTTTTGTTTATGTTACCTGTCTGTGAGATTAAGATTTGCTGGTTCTCATCAGTTTCTCTGTTTATATCTTCAAAGGTAGGTTTATTAAGTGGCAGAGTTTTCAGGTCCAGCTTACTATTTTCAAATTGAGCAAGGCTGACCTTGAATCATTTTCTTTACTTGGCTTGTTAGAGTATTTCTGTTCTCATAAACCATATCAGAGAAATTGTAAATGAGAGTGTTCCTCTGCAAGTTCCTGAAGAACAGCAGTAATATCAGCTATCCTGGTTCTACACTGTGTGGGACCTTTTTGTGCTGAATGTACATCATGTAGGCAGTTAAGATGTAACAGCCGTAAAGAGGACACAAGGAAGCAAGGACCTTTTAACACTTCAGTTCTTTAAGGAATCACTCTGACAATAAAAAGTATTATTTAATAATTCTGCAGAAAAAAACATGGATGCTTCTAATAAGTGTGGCTTCAAAAAGGAGATGCAATAGAATATCAGCTTCAGTCATTTGAATCTACGCAGACACTGAAACTGAGGATGTCTAAGAACAAATCCCTGCTATCTCTCAAAGGGTTAGTTCATGAAGTAAAGGCACTTACATGTAAAAGGATTAGATTATTTTAACTACACATTTCATTCAGTTTGTCATACAAGATGGATACTTTAGTTATAGTGTTAGGTTTGTATAAACTTTACCTTTCCTATTGTTGCTGCCTTTTTGTTCTTTTTTTTTATTAATTTTTTTTTTTAATATTGGCCACAATTGCAGTTGTGTTCTAAAGTATCCATGATTACAAATCCTAATATTGCATACTTGGTAATGTAGTTGCATATATGTAAGCTTCTCTCATTTGATTTTATTCTGATTCTTTTCAATGTACTTTCTGGTTTTTCTACTAATATACCAGAGAGGTGCTGGTTTACTTACTACTGATATAGAGGAGCTACATTGTTGAAGATTTTTTTCCAGTACAATAAGATAACTCTTCTTTACTTTGAAGAAGCCTGTTAATTGAAGGAGAGTTATGTATTCAGGCAGCTGCGTTCTTGGATTTGACTAATTACATCCTATGCAAAGAACGTCTTGTCAAGAAACCTGACCCAGTGTCCATTAGGAGCTCAGAAATTTCTGAGATAATAGTGAACTCTGGGAAAGAGCCAAGAACAAGGGGAACTGAAGGGTTTTAACTTGGTGTTGGTTATTTCAATGCAGTTTGAACAAGAAACCCTTTTCCATGTTAATAATCTAACCCTTTCATATGTTATTGATTTTAGTTGATGAAGGAGTTTCCTCTGCTCAGCATGTTCAACATCCATGAAAACCTGCTAGAGGCTTTGTTGGAACTGCAAGCGTATGCAGATGTCCAGGCTGTCTTAGCAAAGTATGATGGTAAGTTCATATATATTTATATTTTCTCTATATGATACAGAAGCAATGTTTCTAAGTCAAACTCTTAAAATTTAGGAAACGCAGTAATTACGGTGGTTGGCACAAGCTTCATAGATCCCCTTACACAGTCCTTAATCCAAAGATTAAACATCGTGCATTTTTTCTGCCAACCCATGCTTAATTCATTGTACAGGGTAATGGAGCTCACTTACTAGCAGCTCTTCAGTGCTTTCTTTGCTTTCTGTTGGTGTTTAAAGACTGACTGTTTAGGTTCTGCAGACTTTTTATTGCATGCTGTTCGAGCCTTGTCTGAAGAAAGGATTATCAGTTCCCTTGCGGACTTTTCTATGAATGTTGACTTAGTAGCATACAAGTGCTTTACAAACATTAATTGATTTAACTTCACAGCAGTCTGTTGAGTAGCAGACTTCATGTCTTATGGGGAAAACTTGGAAAGCTCAGAAGACTAGGTGAATTTTTTGCGTTAATTTTCAGTATTTTTCAGTAAGCATTGGCTTATGCAGCATTACCTCACTTTTTATTTTCAAATCACAGCTCCTGCTGACTTCAGCTCTAGCCCTTTGAACTTGAGTTCAGGCACCAGGGTCTCAAACAGAGAAAGGACAGAGTAAGAAGTGCCAACTGGCATACTTTGTTTAGTTTAAGTCAAATGGGTTTTCCTTGTGTTGTGTAGAAACTTTGTCACAGAAACAGGAATACAATCCAGTTCTCTTGAGCAGCGTTCATCAACCTTCACAGTGCCACTCTTCATCCTCTTCCTGCAGTCCCTGGCTTACTCACTATCCACATTCCAAGTTCTGCAACAAGTGAATCAGGAATCCTACAGCCATCAGTTTCCTGTTGTGTTACTACACAGTCCTCAGTCATCCTCAGAAAAGTCTCATTCTCTGCACTGGAGTATGGCAAGAGAGTTTATGAAAAGACTATTATGTAATCATATAACTAAAAATTAAATCATAACACGCATGAATCGTGATTAATCGATAATTAAATCATAACACGCATAACACACACTTAATTCACTGAATTAAGTGAAACAGGTAGCCTTAATTTTGATGTTTCTTAACTCTTTCTCTAGGTTGATCTTGTAGCCTTTAAAATGTTCTTAATTACTAGCTCTTACAGCCTTTCTGGTGTTCTTTGAACAGAGATTTTAAAGCTTGTAACTTGCAAAGTTTTTGAAAAGGTAGATGGACATCATCTGAGGTATTGTTGTATAAATGGCTATCAATATGGGCTCTGGAGCCTATATTGACAGTG
>NW_008824806.1:489637-507661 GCF_000699105.1 Pygoscelis adeliae | reverse complement strand
GCATCTTTTCCAGCCTGCCCTTAGTTGATCTTCTGTCCCATTTGTCTACTGAATTGTCTTCTACTTCTCTTTTGCACGGTCAGTTTCAGCTTTCTATTGCTCCCAGTTCTTATCAGAGGCTCCTTGTTCACCCAGTACTGTTCATTCCCAATTCTGTTCTTCTGCCTCTCCTACCTACCTATCCCAGTCTTCTCTTCAGGGCAGTGATGGTCATGATACATGTCCTCACCCACTTTCCAACTCCTGTCTTACCAGACATCTTTTCCACCTACCCTTTTCTCTGTAGCTTTTGCCTCCTCTTCATTTGACATTCTCTGCTGCATTGCCTGGATGCCAAAAAGCAGAACAGTAAAGTCCCACGCAGAGAGAGGCTTCTTGCTGTCAGCCCCAGTACTTGGCCCTATATCATCACATGGAACAGTGGCAAGAGGTTGATGTGTAAGTTTTTTGGGGTACTGAGATGTGTGTACTTGATGGGCAAAGAATCTTTGGAGGGTATAACAAAAAAAATTGCAGAACCTTCCACTGAATATGTGCTAACTGCTTTCTTCTAACATCTTATAACTCAGGAAATTGAGATAAATTTTAATGAGACTAGCAATAGACCATTGGCTTGATACTAACATGATCATCCTGCCGAATTTCAGACCCCTGAAGTAGACTGTGGCAGAGCTGAGGTTATTTAACAAAAGATGAATAAGCAGCTGATTACAGGTAACATTAGTGATAGACACTGCTACCAGTCCAGCTTGGAATGTTTTCAACTCTTTCTGGAGTCAAATCATTCGAAGCAGATATCGCAATGTCACCCCGGCCCTTGAGTACTGCCATCCAGCAGCAGTAATGACTCTGGGAGAGATCTTGGTTGTGCTTAGTCTGGTTGAAGAAATCTGCAGTTAAAGTGGTAACATCAGAGTCTTGTAGCTCCTTGTATTTCAGTAATTCCTGTGACACAGTTGTAGATCCCCGTGGACTTTATTTTGGCACGTTAAGAAGCAAGTAAATAGAAATGCCCATTTTTATGCCCCAGGCACCACAGGATGTTGGCACCTTCTAGTCTTTAATGTAGTTATGAGATAATAGACCTGGGAGATAGCAGAACTGTGACAGAACAGGGAATTAAGCCATGCCCTCCCAAATCTCAGACTAAACTCCTGTGCCGGCTCTACTTTTGCATACTAAAGCACTGATCCCTAGTTTTAAACAATACCATGGTGGCACTTTGTGTCATGGAAGTTGATAAAACTTGAAGGTGCATTTTGTTTTCTCAAAAGCATCTGACAGGGTCGAAACTGAGGTTGTAAATATAACAAATGAGGCTTTTCAAAATAAAACTCTTCTTACTTCGTCTGTTTGAACCCATGCAGTTTCAACTCATGCGTTGCCATATATAAACAAAGGTGTGTGTATACACTAGGTATGCACAAGGACTCAGCAAACACAGGCTTAGCCGGTATAACCCTTACAGTTCATGAGTCTCAGAAGGCCCATCTCAGGGAGTCTCAGCTCATTTTAGAACTCATCAGCTTCATCTGTTGTAAGATTTACTGGAATATAAAACAATGAACTCATTTATACTTTCCTATCTACAGTTTCTGTTGGTCCCACTCCACTGCTTTTTTTTGACTAAGACCAAACCTGATTTATTGTATTTTGATAACATATGAACAAATTATTTCCTTGAGCAGTCTGCCCCCACCCTGGGCTAAAAAGTTGGATCACATTATGCGAAACCTCAGCCTCTGCAAGCAGACACACTGCTTTACCAAAAGCCATGTGTTAAATTGTGTTTATATTATGTACCTGGCAACAGAGCTGATGTCCATACTCATTATTCATGGAAAAAGGGCCTCATTAGTGGGAAGGCATGCACTGTTGCTGAGCTACATCATTATGGTTTCAGAGTTCAGTGCCTGTCAATAGAGTGCAGATGACCTAAATACTGTTGAATTCTGAAAGGATTTTTGGCTCTGATTTAACATATATCCATGTTATTTACAGCAGAAATAGTTATGGCTGCTAAAGAGACTGTTCTTGGTGGAATAAGATTCTAGTATTCATAATAGATAAAGTTTCTCTGCTCCTCTTCCCTTGATCTTTAAAGAGATTGTTTTCCAGTGGAGTAGGTCTGCTTGTTGTGATGCTTAGAGCAAATGATTTCTTAACTTCCCTGGGCAGCCAGTTCCTTTGATTGTTATTATCTGGTAACCTGGGCATTGTGTGAAAACTCAGACCTTTCTGGCAATTGAAAGTCAGATTTAAAAAGAATGGATGCCTATGTATTTAGTCATAGTGATGCAATGGTTCCTCCCTAAACCATTCCTTGCTTTCCTTTTTTTAAATGACAGTCTTTTCCACTGAGACTATAAGCCTTCTGGTTTGCAGGAGGAACACCTTATACAGATTCCCCTTTCACTTACCCCTTTGCAAAGAATGAGAAAGACCATGTCACCATGTAGACAGAGTCCCAAATTCAGAGTTGACTTGAGAAGATAATTTAGACCAAAGGATACATAGGAAGAAAGTGCTTTTTAAATACAAAAGGTCTCATTCTGCTCTAGGCTATGACACTTTTTTATTTGGTAACAGCTTACTTCAAAGAACCCTACTCTAAACTAGTGTCAAATCAAAATGCAGGCCTTTGAAGAAACACTTTAGAAACAGTGTCTTCTTTGTCTTGGAATTCTTTCAACTTAGTGAAATCCAAACAGTTAGTGTAGAGAAATTAGTTCTCTAAAACGTAGCCTATTCAGGGCTACTTTTTCCCATCCCCCTCTGTCCAATTTCTTCTTGTCTTTACAGACTTATGAAATGGGTAAATTCTACTCACATTGAACTTGAAGGCATTCCTTTTATAGAGAGTTGCAGACTGATGAACCAATTGCATGGAGTCTTCAGTTATATTAGCTATGGTCTCCAGGCCTTTTGCGTATATGTATATATTTGCAATCACAGCTCCACTCCATCAGTTTTATTACTTGCCATGATTATGTTTGGTATTTTTGAGATGTTCTACCTGGTGGAGCTGACTGGGTAGGTGTTCTAAGTGCAAGAAAGGGTTTTCTGCTGAGTTAAAGATGTAGCAAGTGGCAGTATGGAAGAAACCATTACCTCATGCACACTATTTGATAATCCTTTTGTTTCTTTGAAAGAGAGACCTTAAGAGAAAGTTCCTTTTAGTTAACATCCAAAGCCTAGTCCACTTTCTCCAAGAGGTGCAAATCAGGTAAGATCTCCAGTTTGTGTAACAGCAGTATCAAGAGAATAGTTTGTCTTTTTTCCCATTACGTCTTTTTCAGCTTCTGCTTCTAAAAACTAGTTTCTTTCCTCCGTGTCAAAATCACTTGCCACTTCAGCTAGGTCTCTGCATGAGTTCTGTGTCTGTTCATACCATCTGGTCTTTTTCTGCTGTATGATTCAGTGGGGTTTTTTGTTTCTCCTGCTTGTGCAAAAGCGCAGAAAGTCTAAACTAATTATACTAATCTTGCTCTTTCTAATCTCCTATAGGAGAAATGATTCCTTCGCCTCTATATGCATTTAGGATTGAACTTGGTCAAATCAAAGGGGCTGACACCTGCCTGGTCACTGAGATATTAATCTCAGCAAGAGTTGCATATGAAGTGTTTACAACCAGCAGTGACCCTCAATATCTTTCCATAACTGAACAGTTTAAGTTTTAGTTGTGGTCATGGCAAAATAAACGCTTTTTGTTTGTGCTGAAATGTTTTTCCCATCCTATCAGGGGAGCAAAATCCAGGCCTTAACATACACAGTAGCTATGTGTTTGGGGTGTTTCCCACCACTGAGGAAGAATGTCCAAAGTACAGAGAATTGGAACTGCTTTGTTTTGCAAGCACAAAGTAAGCGTTAGATCATTGTGTTCATAGTTTTGCTCCCTCCAGCATGTTTTCTACCATGTTTTGTGGAAAAATGCAATTACTATTGTCATGGGAGGTAATACTACAGGATATTAGATCTTTTTGACAAAGTGTTTTTCCCCTGATGTTCAGTTCATACTTTCCTTTATTGAATTCCATACCATTACTCTTGCTTTTAACCATTTGTATCAGCTTAATTCACTTTCTTCCTTAATGTTTGTGTCTTTATAGATGACTACATCTCTCTTCTGTCATCACTGATCCAGCCTGCACATGTTTATTTGCTAGAGCACTTTCAATCTTTCCCATAAGCAACTTTTCCTACCACCTGTGCAAGAGCTGACAATCTAGCCTACAGGTGCAGAGAATTGGGGGTGTTCTGTGCTGACAGGGCAAGTGTTGGCCTATCACTTAAACACTAGAGTCTACAGGCAGGCTGAGGGAGAGAAAATCAGAGCTGGGGTTCACCCCCAAGCCATAGCACAACACGTGTCCTGTATTCCACCATTTTTTGTTTTACCTCTTCACATAACTTCTTCCAGTTTGTTGATACGCTTTCAGTTACATATTTGGAAATATGTGAATGATTCCAGCAGCCTAATGTAGTCTCTCTCCAGTGCTATATGAAGAAGAACTAGCAGTTTGACTGGAAGGATCTTACTGTGCAAATTATGGCCCCAGATCTACAGCTTATTTCAGCAAATATTTAAGTCCTATTAGCGTTGATAAGACTATTCAACTATCTGAAATTAAGCCCATAGGAATCTATATTGCTGACTTGGGAATAACGTACGCTTTGGGGTCAAAATAAGGAATAATTTCTGATTAGTGACTTAGATTTTACATTTATTAATGACTAAAGCAATTGCGGTATGCCTGTCTCTTCACATTTAGGGCCTTCTGATGACTTGGATAGGGGATGTTGCACTGGTCCATATCCAGATTAATAATTTATTGATTTAGTTGCTATTTTATAAAAACAATAGATCCCATGAGCTATTTAGATGATATATGGCATATGCTGGATATTTTGAATCAGAGAAGTAGTGATATTATGGTTGCAAGTCTCTATCCATAACATCTTTCCATTAGTTCACTCTCACAAGCAACTGCTTATGAAGCAAAAGACCAGTAAGGATTCACTTTCCCAGCTCTCCCTGTAGCTGACTGGGGCTAATCAAAAGAAAATGCTCATAAATTAAGGCTAGACTATTTTGTATTCTCTTTAAAGAAACAAGCAATAAGGAAGAAGGAGAGCCTTTTTCAGATTGACACATCAGTTCTTATTAGGCAAAAATGCCCTGATGGTTTTAACAACAGAATAGCAGTCACATCTTTCAGCACATTGTGGGACCTCCACAAGAAATCGCAGGAGGGTGGGAAACAGTATATGTGAAGATATTTTGCCAGATGGCTCACAGAGCTGGACACAGTCATTTATGAAAAACTTCACTTTGGTTTTCCTGACAGAGGACATATCTCCTAGGGCTAGTTTATACTTGATTCCCTTGCTAAATTCCAGTTGTAACCAGACATAATTGTTTTATGCTTTTCTCTAAAATATGAGGGTCCAGTTTTGGAGATGAAGCCTAAATTATATGAGAATTTTGAAGTATTGTAGTAATCAGACCAGAATATAGCAGAACCAAATACTTACGGTCTAATATGGAGCAAACAAAAAGCAAAACACTTTTGGAGGGAAGCAGGCATGGACCTACTGAGGGCTATCTCCACAGCAACATAAACATGAACATTTATATGTATTTCTTCCATTGCCAAGGGACTGTAGATATTAACCTCAAATAATTGCTGCTTGCTCATTAGGAGCACAGTACTAGAAGAGGCCTCCTGGGTGAGTCAGGTCCCCCGCTGTTGCATTCACTACATGATATTACCCCTTCCATGAGCTGAGCAAGCTCCATCCTAGAATTAGCTATGTTGTTTGCCCCACTCTTCTACCTGGAAATCTGCCTCAAAAATTCACTTCTCAGAAACCTTCTTTTAATCTCCAGCCTAAATTTAATTCTGAACTGTTTATTCTTGTGCCAACATTACCCTGTACCTAAGCAACCCTTCTCCTTTCCTGGTGTTCCTTGTGGGTATGCAGTTGTATCTTCTCTCAGACTTTATCTCATTTGGATTGTTAGAAAAACAACCCAGTCTTTCTGTTTGATTTTGTTGTTCTTGACCATAGGTGATCAGATTTGAACACAACGTTTCTTGAGAAATCCCATTTCTTCTGTAGGAATGACTCAGGTGGTGTACCTGAGCCTTACCTCACCTCACCACATTTCCCTTCCTTACAGATGCCAACAGTTCATTGGGGATCATCCTGCAATCTATATGCACAGAAGTTTCAAACTCAGGAGCACTTACGACCTACTAGAAGATATTGTTTTGTGATACGGTGTTTTGTTTTAGTATATTTAACCCTGTATCGAGCTCAGTTCCTACTGTATGATATCTTAATCTCTTAGCCAAGAATTGTAATAATTCTCACAACTTGGTCCATGCAACTTCCACTGAACATTCTCCATCCAAGTATCAATGATCTGATGCAGAAACTAGCCTTTATACATGTGGTTAGAGGTTTTTGTGTGTTTAACCTCATGGATTGTGTATTAATGGCTGCATTGCCATTTTCTTGCTGTCATTCTGGCTTTTGCTGGCATATCTGCTTTCTTTGATGAAACTGAGCCAGCAGCTTTCATTGGCATAACAACTGTTTTTCCTCTGCTACATTGGTTATATACTCCAGACCTCTCGAGTCCTCCTAGGTTTCAGCTCCTTCAAACAGATAGAAAAGTGAAGTGGTGCTCTCGCTGCATTATTCAAAGAAGTCTGGGCAAACGTTCTCTTCTTGGTCCTTTTTTTATATGTGGAGTTTGCCTTTTGCCTGGGAAAATATATTTCCAGGGACTTCTAGGTAGACCTCTTGTTCTGTGTCATTCATGCAAAATTTTGTAAAGGTCAGATCCTGAACCAACGTTACTAGATTTGAACTGATAAAGGGGAAAGTATTTCCCATGAGGTAATGGTGGCTTGATGGCCCAGAGAAATACTTACAGGTAAGGGGAAAATAAGGTATTCTATTGACCAATTGAAAACCTTATAAATGACAGCATATTATTGGTTTTCTTGGTGGGTTTTGTTTTTTTTTTCTTTTCCATTCCTCTACCTTTCACTCCATTTTTTATTTGATGCATAAGGTTTATACTGAAAGACAGAGACCAGTATGTTCTGAAAAAGGTCATTTCTGTTTACTGGAAATAACTTTTAACTCCTAATGTTAAGGAAAACTTGGTATAAGCAGGGTTATTGAAGGTGCTTATAAATATTTTCTCCTCCTGTCATTGAAGATGTGCTCACGTCTGTGTCTGTAGCTAGCTTCTATTAGTGGAGTAATTAACACATCTATCACCCAGACTGCTTTGCATGCTGTTGATTTTAATTACTTCAGTCACTACAATTACATGCTCCAGTGAAATTATAGTTGGACTACATTATAGGGGAGCCTCCAACAAGATCTTTACATCTTATACATGAAGTGCAAGTGCATAAAAAGACAATAGAGAGGACTTAACAGGTAGCGTTTTCAAAGTGCCTCAGTCATTCTGGCAATGTTTTCTGTCTAACAGAACAATGTTCTGCTTCGTTGTTAATAAGTGAAGGATGGTGACCGCTGAGATATGACTTGCTTGTCCTCTTTAACTCCTTTTTGGAGCCTTGTCTTGCAAGGCACTGGGGTTCAGTAAATCACAAGTTTGCCTTAACCCTAATGTTACCAAGCTCTATGGTAATTTCGTCTTTCTAATCAACTTTAACGACAAACTGAGGGATAGATAGTTTCTTAGAACAGTAGTCAGATTAGCTGCTCTTCACTTTTACAGTGGGCCTACTCCAGTGCCTTGTTTACTACACCATGTATTTGCTATTTACTATAGGAAGCTATAATATTGCAGTGTGCAGAAGTGTTTGCAGAATCCAGGCTTTAGTGGGGGTTGCTCTTTTTTTTTTTTTCCCCATTTAACTGTAATCTTTAACTTTTTAATGCTGGAATGTTTTATTCACTGTATAATATGTGTCTGCTGGGTAGATTACTGGTGCGGAAGTCAATTCTCTGTAACAATGGGAACAAATCTATAACTCAAGTCTGTTAAGCAGCATTTCTGTCTACCTTTTGGATGCTTTGTGCCAATCTACTGTTAAAGAACAGATATAAATTAAGTTGATCCAATGGGTTAAGTGAGGTTTATGGCTCCTGTGTGTCTCTGGAACAGCATAAAATGGCCAGAGTATGTCTGGTGAATATTTTGGTCCAAGATTTCCTTAAGAGGCAAAACACCTTATTTTACTGTTGATCTTTAACTGGAATAAATCTAATGGTTGGTTGCTTGCAAGTCAAATCCATTATTACTTAAATAGCTGTCTTAACTTGTATAGCTGCCACACATTCATATTAGATAACAAGAGGAGTGAATAAGATAGCCCTCAGCTATTGCTTACATAGTTTTGTGAACTATGGAAAAATTCATGTATTCCAGGTTACCTATACATTTATGTATGAAGTAATGAATTCTTTCATTATGTCTCTGTCATGTCACTCTCTGAATTAGTTCTTTAGTGAACCCAGCTGCTGTTTAAATAGCAGTTCCAGTGGTCATTAACACAGGTCTTAAAGCCTGTATATTCGGTGGAAATTTAAAAATCCATGTGATGTGGGAGTACAAGTCCCAAGATCAGAAAGTATTCTGAATTCAGTAATAATTTTGCGTATGCCATGCATACTCTGAAGTATCAAACATTTTTCTTTCTGCAGACTTTTAAATTTTCAGATGTTTACTTTTTTCTTTCTTTTCAACAGATATAAGCTTACCAAAATCAGCAACAATATGTTACACAGCTGCATTGCTCAAAGCCAGAGCTGTCTCTGACAAGTAAGTGCATAAGAACCACTGTCCAGCAAAATTCCTGATTTAATTCAAGATTTCTCTTAGCTGAGCCCACACCCTAACAATCTGCTGGGTTAGCAGGAGAATTCAGTCCTGCGGTAAATTCATAAAATGAATTTATATATAAGAAAAATTTGCAGTGATCAAACATTGCACTTCAAATATTATGGAAGAAAAGAAGAGAAATAGCATAAATTCAATTCTTGTTTCAGTTTTATGTATACTGTCTGGGTGAGCTTTGGCTTCCTAGATAGTATAATGAAGATGCAACTAAAAGGTGTTGTGTGGCTGAACCTCTTCAACTTTGTATAAACCTGACCGCAAAAAGGTAATAAATAAATGTGGATGCACAATGTCATTTTACAAGTGCTGTCAGAAGACTGCTCATCTACTTAAATAGCAGCAGGTGGATTTAGCATTACTATGTCAGGGATTCTGAGAGTTAGATGACGTTCATATTTTTAGAGACACAAATATCTGCTCATTCCTGTTATGATTTTCTCTTGGGTCTCAACCTTCCAAGGTGCTGAGCACATCTACTTGATGCCTGTGGACTTGAGAGCACTGGCCCACTCTGAAAGGGTGCTCAGCCTCTTGTGAGATGGAGCTCAAAAAATCCCAATTCTGCTCTCAGATGCCTTCACACAAATCCCAGGCAGAGTTGTGTCTGTGCACCTGAGGGTCGAATGTCTCCCTAAAGTTGGAAAGCAAGTAGAGTGGAAAGCCATTTTCTTGACTGACATCCTGACAGTTTTTGCTTTTAAAGTGTATGTACACATCAAGATCTAAGTAATTTTCTTTCATTCTTTTTATCCTGTAGATCGCCAGTACCTACTGCAACATCTTTCCTCCCTACACAGCGACTCCAGCTTGGGAGGGCAGGGCTAAGGTTGTCACAGCTTTCCCTGTGGTGTCTGCCTGCCAAGTACAGCTCTGGAGTTAGCCGTGGGGTGTGAGGTGAGAAAGAGATTGCATGGTCTGGTTTTTCATTCACTGGGGCAGATGATTTGCCCACAGTTTGGGCATGCTACCCTCAATGGTGCTGCGGCCAGTAGACCACCCGCTACTGCTGCTGCATCGTGCTTCCATCCCAACCTGACCCAGGGGCATTGGGTTGGGAACCTCCCTAAAACCTCCCCAAACCTGTTTTTAATAGAAACCCTCCAACAATAATTTGGCATTGTTTTTTTTTTTTCTTTTCTTTTTTCTGCAACTTAAGCTTTGAATATGCCCCTTAGCAAGGTACCTAGGGCAAATTTAGATTAGTGACAGAGAAAGGACTGTTTGAACTGACTTTCTGCCATGATTAGATGCAAACATGCTTTCCACTTCTGCTGGGATTTTCATTGGCCTTGATGTAATAGATCACTCAGAGTTTCCACTTGCTATGGAAGTTGGGAGAGCATAGGAAATTGACTCAGTTTGGTTACATGGGCCCATGTTCTAGATTCCTTTTCTGGCTTTTTCTTACTAGCATTTCTGACCTAATGTGTTTGTTTCTTTGCTTTTATAGATTTTCTCCAGAGGCTGCCTCAAGGCGAGGGCTGAGTACTGCAGAGATGAATGCAGTAGAAGCTATTCACAGAGCAGTAGAATTTAATCCACATGTGCCAAAAGTGAGTATGGAGAAAGCATTGTTGTAGCTTTAACACTGCTGAGGACCTAACTCCTGAGTTCTGTGTTAGATTAACGAGTGATGTTGTGGAAAGGGGAGCAAACAATGGGAAGGGAAAGAAGCTGATAGTATGCACAGTTTTTTTGTTTGGTATTTCACATTCAGTGTCTTCTACTCTGGACCATGCAACTTGAAATTTTAGCTGAAGTGAGTCCTCTATGTGAGCACCAATTACATGGTGGATTGCGGTAGTGGACACCACCAAATGCTACGCTGCAGGACACAACCATACACAAAGACAGATTATTATTTACAAAATAGCCATTAAAGGTCATCTAGTTCAGAATAGCATGTTTTATTTGTTTTGATGATTACATGTAAGAATATGTTTTTGGCATGCTATAGAAAGGAACCTACGTTTGGAGTTCATGGTGTGCTTCATATAAGTTGCGTTAGTAATTCCTTATGCAGCACCCTGTCATTAAGTTCTGAGAATGCAAAGCTCAGAGATTAAGAATCGCTGAGAACTACAAAGTAAAAAAAGGGATTTATGTTCTAATTCCCTAATCCCCTCTCTAGGTATGTATCTCAGCAGTAAGAATCTTGCCCATGGGCTACTAAAGGCTAATTTATTTTATTATTTCATCACCTGATACTCAGTATTGCAGTCCGTAAGTTCATTGTAAAGGCAAACTAGAGGCAGATGCTTTTTGGCCCTTGGAGATCTGCCTCTGAACCTCACCGCACAAAACTTTGGACCAGTATTGCCCTTTGACAGTAAGCAGCCTCCACTGGAGAGCAGAAGACTGGTGTGTGTAGATGTAGGGAGCCTATTCATTAGATACAGCTGAACACCAAGTCTGGTCAGGATAAACCCAAAACCTCTCCCGTGGTACACATGGATTGCAGAAAGTTCATTCTCATGCATTGCAGCAATTAAATTTTTTCTCTGTGAGCTATATCTGTTATGCCAACCACTAAATAGCATGATTTAGCTATCTGAAAGTTAGGCTGTTTGTTTAATAAAATCATCTAGACTTCCTCTACAGGCAGTGGAAAGAAGGACCTATCTTAGACATCTCTAGACAGACTTTCCCTCCGAGGTGCCTGTTTCTACATTGGCTATGAAAGGAGCAACTATTTTCCAGTAAAAGCCTGATTTTTAGACAACAAGATTTAGGTGAGATGAGTACCTTTGTATTATTAGCTCATCTTCTATTTTTGTGCCAAGCTATAAAATGAAAATATTAAATGAAGTTTGGTTCCAGGACTGCTTCTGTGGAACTCTGTTTACTTTCTTCCATCCCAATGGTTCTTGCACCCACACAACCATTGATACTTCTCTTCTGCCTGGTTGCCTGTTTAACTCTCTGTTCCAGTCCTGTTCTGGGTGAACCTTTCTGAATGTTTTACTGAAGCCCAGTTAGAGTATTCTATCCCTGCTGTCTAAAAAATTAGCTAACTTGCCAAGCAAAGATACCAATTTAGCCCGTCATGAGCAATCCTTGGGAGCCTGTTCCATTTTCCTCACTTACCTCCATGCTTTTTATAACTATTTCCATCAAAATCTCTTTTAACAGTTTGCATAATAATGATTCCATATTAACACATATTGTTTCCTTCCTCTTTCAATGAACGGCTTTGCATTTACTTCTCTCATCACTGGGTCGCTTGATTCTGAGTGGGGATCTTTTTGTTTTAAGTCAATTATGCTAGTCTGGCCATTTCTGGGACTGGTTCATTCACTGTTCAGGGACAGAGATCATTGGCTGCAGTGGCCTCCACTTCTGTACGTGCTCCTAACGTCCATCACGCTATTGTCTCCACGCTCTGCACTGCCATGAAGCTGAGGCTAAGTCTTCATTTACTACCTTTTTGCTTGTTCTTTTTCTGTTTATACTTAAGAGCTTGCTCTTCTTTGGTTTGACTTCCTTTGTAAAATCTACCTTACTGTGAGTTGTGGCAGTTGCTCCACAACCTCTGGGCTTCCAGACCTCCAAGATCCTGCTTTTCTTGTAGATCAGTACTTCCATTCATTGCTTATGACCTCCTTCTCACTAGCCACCTTCTGTTTAGGTGGCTGTTCAATACAAGGCTGAATCTCCTTTCTGACAAATATCCCCATGTGTGAAATGCAGATTGTGTGTTATTTTCAGTACTTTTGATGTCAAGAAATTTCAGTCCTTTTCCTCACTTAAGTTCCTGAGCTTTTAAGTCAGTTCACATTGTTAACTGATTCCCTCAGTTTTTCAAAGTCTGTCATTTTGAAATTGAAAACCTTTTTGAAACATATAAATTATCAGGATAACAAGGTAGTAACGGGAGCACACTCTAGGGTTGTTTTTTAGTTCATATTTTAACATTAAAACAGTGTAGCCTAATACAGATTAATATGCAGTACTGCTGATTTCACGCTCATTCTTTCTGCTATTAGCTAAAGGATATTAAGGTAGCAAAAATATATTTTTGGTTATAATTTTATGCACAGTATGGATATTACACCTCAATTTCCACTCAATTATGATTGAAGTTCTATCCAATTTGTTCTTAATGAAATGAAGATCAGCTTTAGCAAGCAGCATCACAAGAAATCTAACAATGCCACAAAGCTAATACGTCTTCAGAGCTTCTTTAAGATTTAAACACTAATGAGTCTCTTGTTCAGACTGAGGAAGAAATAAATTACAGAAGTGAC
Source organism: Pygoscelis adeliae (assembly GCF_000699105.1). Classification (NCBI taxonomy): domain Eukaryota; kingdom Metazoa; phylum Chordata; class Aves; order Sphenisciformes; family Spheniscidae; genus Pygoscelis; species Pygoscelis adeliae. The sequence continues at coordinate 494,521 of NW_008824806.1, read as the reverse complement.
AAATTATTTAAAACATTTGCAAAGTTCCCAGCAGAAGCCTTGAAAGCAGGGAACTGCACTATTGAAGAGAAAAAAAATGGTTCGATATGTTTCTGGTTTGTCTCAAAAGGAAATTTTACCATTTCCAGTGCAAATAATTGAAATTTAGAATTATCACATTAAAAAAAAGTATTACTGGATATGCATTTTCAAGACATTTAACTGGAAATAGCAGATTTTTGCTAATGAGATTCTGAGACAAAGGGAATGCAGGGAACACACTTTGAACACCCTGAGAGATGCTGCTGAGCTGGATTTAGCAAGAAAGGGAGACTGGGTCTCCTGTTTTGACCTGTTGCAGGTTTGTGTAAAACCACCATGGGATTCTTATAATGCTGCTGATTTTTCCCTAGGAGATTATGGCCAGATTGCAGTCCAGTGTTCCATAGTGATGTTGCAGAGGTCAGATATACTTCTTGCACTTTCTTTTGAATGTGATCTAAAGATGTAGGAACCCCTCAAGAAGAAGCAGTTTAAAGGTCCCAGATTTCCATCTTTACATAGAGGTGAGAAACCCTGCAAAAACACCTACCTTCCACATAGAAACCAGTGTGTAAGCATGGTTCTGGCAGTCTTCTCAGTATGTATGTCATGAAGATGTTGGCACCCACTTTCATTGATTCTAGATGACTACGCATCACCTTGGGTTTTTTTTCTGTCTGCACAAAAATGCCTTTTACAGAGACCTAATATGGCTGACAGTCTTTCCTCAGGCAGCCACCCTTCCAGCAAATAACCTTCTTTTGGCACAGATGATACCTTCTCCTATTTTTGAGTACATTTCAATGACAATTTAATTCCCAGAGATCAGTGCATTAAGTCTCAGCCATAGGTGATAAATTCTCATTGGTTTTGGAATACACTGGAGTCAAGATGTGACACATGGAGGTACCAGAATTTGGTTTAAGTTTACAAAGGCAATACAGAGCTCAGTGCAGCCTGCCAGATCTCTCCAGGAAGCTGGGCAATTGACCTGGCTGTGTTGTTTCTGGAAGCTGAGCTGTGCAGGGTAAGGCCAGCTCAGGTGTGTCAACTATGATCTCCTTCCTGACTGCAGCGAAAATGGAACCACTGTCAAACTGATCAAGACTTCTCATTCTGAAGACATCTTACCTGTTAAAAGGTTTCTGTGCTTGAGAATGGCTAAATTTTTTAAGCTGTACCAGAAAAATATCTGATAAAAGGTACTACCTCTATCTACAGTTTGTCTTGTTTATGTTACTGAAACAACTCAGCTGCAGCAAATTGCAGCTTTATACTTTGGCAGAGATTGCCTATGTAAAAAGAAAGCACTTCACCAGGCAGAGTGTTTTCAGGGTTCTTTTTAGTAGAAGAAAAGCATAACCAGTACCAGATTGAAGTCAGCAGAACAGCAGGAAAGAGAACAAAGCACAGAGCTGTGAATTTCACTATGAGAAGAATCACAACAAATCATGTCACTTGTTTGTGAAGATTTGTCTGATTTTTTTTTTTTCCAACCATCTTCATCTTAAATGAGATTCTATGGACTAGTATACTTTTGTTTTAGTGTAGCGCCATGCACTGTGGAGTTTTGGTCCCAAGGAAATGTGCTGACACTGTCTGACAATGTGCAGCTCAAAGATTTAAGAGTTAAACAAAAAGGTTTTTATTGCCACTGAAGCAGTTGGGGTGTCACTGTAATTCCAGAGGGTTTTGTATGGAAAAGAGAGTAGTACATCCTATGTCATGGAGAGTACATAATTTGTGGAGAGGGTAGGAAAAAAGTATATGTGTATACACACACAAGACTTCATCAAAATTATTTGTACGTTGTGTTTGGAGCTTCCTCACTTATATATAATGCAACTATCCCAAGCTAATGCTGATAAAGTACCACAGCTGTTTCTGGGACATTCCTCAGTTGTGGAACACCCTTTCTGAACTGATTTGCAAGGCTCCCTTCCTGCGTTCAAACTCCTCCTGAAAAGCCCCCACTCTTTTTCTGTGCTCTATAAGACGCGAGCTATTCAGTAAAGTCAAAGGGAAGAGAAAACAGATGATGGTCCATATATCTAATTGTTAAAAGTAAGTCAAAAGTGTGCTCTGCTATGTAAGCCAGGAGCTGAGTTGATTTAAAGAGAGTACCTGCTGAAGTTTGCTGCATTTGAACCTGACAACTTAAATATTGATATTACTTTAAGAAATGCCAAATTTGTGTGTAAACAGTTTCTTAAAAGGATGTAACAAACCATTGACTTAAACGCTTTTAACAATTTATCTGTTCTCCATTTCATCCATTCTCATTTCTTTCTTATTTATTTTAATTTTTTTTAAGTAAGAACTGTGTCTGTCTGTATGCTTGTGAGGTTTCTAGTAAGTTGTAGTTGCTAATAGAAACAAATAATGCAAACAAATTCATATACCAGATGGGAAATGAATCTGTTCCGCACACCCCATGATATTACAGAGAAACTATTCCAGTCATGTTTAAGAGAGTTTTTAACTGTTCAGTGAGACGGTGATTTGTTTTTGTATCATCTCCAGCAAAAAGGCCAAACTTCTTAATTACCATCAATCCAATGAGAACTTGTAAGGTGACCTAAAAGTGGCTTCTCTGGGCATGTAGAAACCAGTATTTTGGAACTGTTTTAAGCTTGTGCTGTTCATCCTGCTGGGAGGAGGAGAGTTCCTGTTCAAACAATGTTAAATTCTCATATTCTGGCCTGGAGGGATGCTGTCACAGGTGCAGGAGTGACTATTGCCTATTTGCGGCCTGAGCTGTAATTTCAGAGGCAAATTGCACAACTGAGGAAAAGAAGGAAACCTGCCTGAGATAGGTTGATTTATTTTATAAAAGGGCACTGAAGTAGCTCATTAATGTGGAATGTTAAAAGCACTCCCAGCAGAGGAGAATTAGTAGCCAGAGTGCTGTCAATATTATGAAATAAATAAGGTATATTCAGTTAATTCAAGTAAGAGAAATATAAACTCCACCATGTTGCACTTCCTGTGTACAAGGTCCGTTGTCATCCTCCAAATGCTCGTTAAAAGGCATATTCCCATATGTGTACAGAATGGCTAGAGCTGAGCTATATCTATTACAATGTCATGTAACCGGCCCAGAAGCCCTTTGTGGAAGCACATGAAAAATACTGTTACCTTTGTTGTAACTCCTAAAATACAGGTTTTTGACAGGAAAAAGTTTGGGGTGAGAGAAGAGAGAGAGACCAGAAAACCAAAAAAGACAACCAAAAAAATCCAAGCTAAAACAATGCAGTGGAGAAGTGCTGATTGAGCCATCTGCTGATGACAGAAATCATTGTGCAACTTTAGTATTCATCCATAATTTGATTAAGACTAGGTCATTCTGGCTGTAATTTTCTAGACTGTCTTTTCCGAGCTGGTTCCTTCTTTAAAGGAACATGATAACCCCAGATGGTGGTGACATGCTATTTCCTGTTCTAGTTAAACTTCTTCATTCATCATTGAAAAGCAAATGCAGCTGGAGACGTGCTGGGCTTGCCATCTCCATTTCCTCCATGATGCTAAGTTTTTTATTTAGCCTGTTACTTGACTCTCACTCTGAAGTGGAACCACGCTTGCGTTCAGAGCCCTGTCAGGATGACAGAGGGCTCCCATCTTCCCTGTGTACTCAAAATATTGAAAAGGTAGTGAAGTTTTATTACTTGAATTGGTAAGGTCGTGGTTGAATCCGAGAGGATGCTAGTGTATCGGGTTACAGTTAATAGGGAGTCTGTCAAGAGGTGTAGGTTGTTTTCTTGTAAAGCCAGATGGCGTTGATACTGGTATGAATTTTAGTGGTATGGTAGGATCTTGTGTCCATATTAGTCCTGTAACAATAAGGGCTGTGCTCTGGACTGAGGCCCTTGGAAATGTTGAGATATAAATAGTCAGATTCCCACCCTGAAGTCTTTGGTGGCTGAAGAGAAGACTGTATCTGTCTAGTGTAGTATCTTTGATTAAGTGCAATAGCAGCCTCTTGGAAACTACAATCTTTGAAGTTTAACTAGAACAGGAAATAGCATGTCACCACCATCTGGGGTTATCATGTTCCTTTAAAGAAGGAATCAGCTCAGAAAAGACAGTCTAGAAAATTACAGCCAGAATTGACCTAGTCTTAATCAAGTTATGGATGAATACTAAAGTTGTGCAATGATTTCTGTCTTTGGCTGGTTTTTTCCAAGAGCTGGAGATACTCGTTGCATGCAGAAGTCCATCAGGACTGTGATTCACACGTTATATGGGCAGGATGAGGACTGAAGCTTACTGGATAGTTTTTGAAGAAAGATTTTTTTTCATTTAATTTCATTTCACTGGAATTTGTCTGCTCGTCCAATCCAAAATGTTTCAGGGGGACTCTGTTGACTTCATGGACAATCTGCTAGAAATCCAGCAGATTGCGGGGACTCAGTCCTGCCTGTCAAGTATCTGGGTGCCAGTAGCCTAGTTACCATAGAAGGGGGTTGCCCTTGGCTATGCTATCTCCAAGTAGACCCTGAGCCCTGTCAGCTGAACCTCCAGGAATCTGAATGCCCCCCGGGCTCTTGAACTCTCCTTGAAAATACAGCAATGCACGAATGGATATGATATTCTAGGACATCAAGACCATGCTAATTTTCATGGACAGTCATAGCTCTCCTTCCATAATAATCAAGCCCTACCTACAGCTAGGTACCTTTTTGGTACCAGTTACTCTTATTTAGAGAAGTGAAAACAGATGGAGGCCTTCAAGTGCCCTCTCGCAAAGCAGACTTGCCATTTCTTTCACTAGCTCTATTCTGTACCTGTGGAATTTGATCTTTGTTTCTGAAAGTGCCTGATGAGAACTGTACAGAGTGTTCCAGACGAGCTCTCTCTGGGGAT
>NW_008824806.1:480153-489602 GCF_000699105.1 Pygoscelis adeliae | reverse complement strand
AATGCCTCCAGAATAAATTCATTGACAACTTGTATGCCCAAAAGGTGTGGCTGACCTTTGTGCATAAAACAAAAACTATGATGAGGCCCAAATGAGACTTGAGCCATCCATCAACTTTTATGTGTGGGTCTTCTTGCATATCACCAAACCAGATTATGGACTTTTTGTTTGGGAAAGTAGCTGCGATAGAGTGATGAGGGAGAAGCGTTTCACGTTTTTGCTCTGAGGAACTTTTAAAAATAGGTTTTTCTTTCTGAAACTGAGAAAAATGCAGGCTGAAAAGTCAACTGAGTGAGGACTAAGAATGATTTGCAAGTGTCAAGATATATCCTTCCATCTGGTATTTCCAGTTGATTTGTTTTTTAATTGCTGATAACAAGCAATACATAAGAATCAAAATAACATGTTTTCATCTCAACGTTCCTTGAAATAGGACATTCCTTCCTGGTTATTCTTTTTCTACAAATAGTGACATGGCCTTGGTGTTGTTGGTTTTTTTCTTTTGATTGAAATATTTAAATATTGGGAACTTATTTCCATATCTTTTTGCAAAAGTAAATGAGAAAGTAAGAGTTATGTTCTAAATTAATAAAACAGATAGAAACGTGCAGCTCTTGCAGCTGTATTCCATTCTGCTCAACAGGTATAATGTGTGTTTTTAAAAGGGTGGCACATTCATTAGGGCAGTGAATAAGAGTATTTGCTGTATCTCTGTAAGCCTGGCAGCTCCCTCCCTCTTGTGAGCTCTTTATTTTGTTCTCTCTGTCACTCTTAATCCCCTGTCCTGCCTACTAAATTGCAGCTTCCACCATTAATCCACCTGCTCTGCAGCTCTCAAATTTTTCTGAAAGGCTTTAGAGAACATCCAAGTGTCACACATATTACTCCCACTGCTAATTCAGTTTCTCCTCCTTTAATACTGTTACCTGCATCAGAAACGTGTGATTTCTCGTTCGTCTTTGAAGTATTTATCTATTTCCCAGGGTTGACAGTTCTCTGCTTTGATCATGGTCTCTTCAAATCTTTTGCCTGTTTGCTAGCTCCTTCCAGGCTCCTTCAGGCGAAGGGGTGACTATCTCTAGAATGCCCTCCATGACACCATGCTATTCGTGCTCATTTCCCTCTGGCCTTTCCTCTTCCTTTCCCCAAGGCTGATTTTCAACTCGCATTTATTTCTTTTGCCCTCTTTTCTCCTCTTTTCTGCACCAGCTCACACGCCGAGCAGGTGCTCAAGCATGCCCTGGAGTCTCCTGTGTTTAACAGGAGCTGTGGAAGGTTAACACCACCCACGCCTGATTCACCTCTGGTGTCAAGTTGCCTTCCCTTGGGTGCCTGCACTGGGTTGTTGTCAGTCCCTAGGTCCTGCAGTGCTCCCCCTTCCAGACCAAAGCAGAGACCAGTGCGTAGGCACAGAGGCCTCTGAAGTGGAGAGGCTGCGTGCTCACTCTCTTTCTGTCACTGATTAACTGTGACTTTCCTTTCCGAACCTTGTGTTGGGGCCTGACAGTCTACTGCCTGACTCACCTGCTGCCTCTTGTGTTAACTTAAATAGTCTGGTGGAGAGAACATTTGCTCTTGGGCATCCTGGAAGAGAGCGAGTTTCCTCATGCTATTGAAGAAGAGCCAGCGCACAGCTGGGAAATGTTACACTTCTTGGAGGAGAACTGACAAACAGGAGTATTCGGCAGCCTGTGATTTCCGTCTGTCATTCCTTTCCCTGTAAAGCATGCTAACGAGGGATGTATCTTTCCCCTCCACTAACTGGAATGTAGTAACATCAGTGATGAGATAATGTCTGCTGAACTGGTAGTGGTCTAGTTCATGGGCTGGGGAAGGAGGAAAAACCACCTGCTTGAATAATGTCCAGGACTTTATTTAGATGAAGAATTTATTCTTCTTCTGTGGCACGAACCCTCTGCGTGTTTCATCTGCTTCTGTTATGGGGGATCCAGTAACGGGGAGAATTGCTTGTGGGTTTAGTGAGTGGTGCTTTTCATTTTCATACCATTTTCAGTAAGTATTTCAATTAGCAAGCTTAAACATCTAATACTTTTTTCCTGGAAATCAGATATTTGATACATTTTGTAACTTTTTTACTTTGTAACTTGTTGGTAGCTACTTAGGTAGCTGCCAGCCTCGCATATTCATAGGCCTAGTAACCAGTTGATGGCAATGCAGTAAAGCAACCTGTGTGCAAACTATGAGTACTGCGTGTTTCCTTATAGAAAGACTATGTGCATCAAACTGCCTAATGTCTTCTTCATTTTATTAGAAACACTTAATTAAAAAGCTCTTGTAATTAGATTCTCTTTCTGCTTTGAGCCCTTTTTTCCATCTCCTTTGATAAGAGAGACATCTCATTTTGAAATGTCTCTATAGTCCCCCTACTACAGCTGAAGAGCAGAACATTAACCATCTGTCAGCATATCTTAAGTCTTTGGGAATAATTCAATAATTATCTTCAAGTGCAGTTGGTGATGTTACACATTTGATGAAACACTTATGAGGGAAAGTACTTTAGGGAAATAGACCTTTCAGTGTGCATTGTAGAATTGCAGGCAGCTTTTTGTGTTTTTTATTACCTCTGAAATAATTGTGCTCTGCTTTTTTATTGCAGTATCTACTAGAAATGAAAAGCTTAATTCTGCCCCCTGAACATATTCTGAAGAGAGGGGACAGTGAAGCAATAGCATATGCTTTCTTTCATCTTCAACACTGGAAAAGAGTAGAGGGGGCATTGAATCTCTTACACTGTACATGGGAAGGCAGTAAGTAATTCTCTTTCTTACAAAGGAGCTAATAAAATATTTTTATTGAATGTCATGAGAAAATAATAGCTTTTTGTGAAGTATGGTATGTGGGAATTTTGGAGGTCAGTTATATCCTGACCAGCATTGAAATATTTGAAATTCAAACTGAAAATACAAACTTCATTTAATGAGCGAAAAGGGTTCCGATGTCTTGGATTGTGTTTTCTGCGTGACACTGAACAAAATTTCCCATCTTCTTTGTGACATATTTCCTTACTCATGGATAAGGGAATTAATATTTTACCCTCCTCATTCCAGACTTGCAGAGATTTCTTTGTCATTATTTGAATGCTTTGATATTGGGAAATTATGAAAGTGCCCTATAAGCAGAAAAATACCACCACCAACAACATAAAATACTGTTTTGTTTTATACTATTCATTAATATCTAATGGACAAACTGGAGTGAGTCCAGTGGAGGACCACTAGGATGTATAGGGGGCTGGAACACGTGAAGTAGGGAAGGACGCTGAGCGAGCTGGTTTTATTCAACCTGGAAAAGACTTCTGGTAGGTGAAGGAGGGATCCAGTTGCTGTCTTCCTCTACCCAGTGGAGAGATAATATGGAAGACAGAGTCAAAGTCTTCTCAGAAGGGCACAGCGGAAAGACGAGAGGCAATAGATACAAGCTGCAGCACGAGAAATTTCATTTAGACATAAGGAAGATATTTTTAGAATGAGAGTGGTGATGCACTGGAAGAGGTTGCTGGTAGGTTGTGGGATCTCCATCCCGGAGATACTCAGTGCTCAACTGGACATGGCCCTGAGCAACCAGACCTACCTTTGAAAATTACCCTGCTTTGAGTATGAGGTTGGAGTCATATACAAACATTCTAACCTAAATTATCTTATGCTGTCTTTGAGATGTGCTCTTTTCAGGTTCCAGAGAATTGAAAAGTGCCGTTTAGAATCAGCCTCAGTGGGCTTTTCTAATGCAGATTTTCCTTTGTGTAATCTAGTTCCCCTTTTCTGCTCTGCTTTCTTCTGTTCTCTTTTAGCCTCTCCATATGTTAGTATACCACCATTTTTTTTCCCTTCCTCCATTTGCTGTTCTCATTTAGGTTTGTTATAAAAGATACAGTTTGTCACCATGATAATTCCTACAGAAATGCACTTAATACCTCCATTGTAAAAGTGACTTACTGTCTCAGTCACCGTATTAAATGGCCTGAACTTGCCTAATTTGCAATTTAGGCTCCCTGAGGAAGCAATGGCTTTATTTCTAGGCGTACAGCACACCTTACTCAGTAATCCATACAACTGCCACCTGGGGTTTGCTCTGCTGCGTTGTTCTCTGTCCTACCTGCTTGCTCTTTTCCTGTAATTTCTCCCAGTACGTTATTTTCTCTGTCATAGCTTCCTTCCCGGTGGCTTATTTTCAGTGGTTTGCTTTTATGTAGTGTTTCTTCTCTTCTAGATGCTTGTGGAAGTCCTTTAGCCCAAGGCTCATTATCCCATCATTATGGAACAGTATTTTGCATGGAATCCTGAATAGATCTTCTTTTGCTTTGTCAGGCTGGGGAGTCCCTAAGGGGCTGTTTACAAGGACCAGCTTTTGGCATAGGAGGTTGGCTGCCCTGCAGTCCTCCTGCCATGTAAGGAATCTAGTCATGCGTGCCTGAAAGCAGTGTAGGGCATTCCCATCCAACTACCTTAACCGATTCCTCTCCTTATTACCTCCACAGCAGTCTGAATATGTACTTTATTAGCTAGTATTTGTATAGTAGCCTGTAAAGATGTAAATGATTATTGTTGTGTACCTCTAAAGAAAAATCCATAATTCATTTTGCTCAGTGATTTCAGAGAGAGATGAACAGTGCACCAATCCTCGAGAATTTTGTTCAGATTTTGCTCACGCATAATGACTCCCATGGGTTTTAATGGTTTCACCAGTATCTAGTCCAATAATCATATCTTTTCATCCATATCCTAGTCTGGGTAATATTCTTTACGGATGTAGTGAACTATTTATCTCACTCATGTCCTTTACTTGCAAAAGGTTTCCTTGGCATCTCTGCACAGCTGTAAGTTAAAACCAGTGGAAATATGACAGAGAAATTAAATGTAATTACATACTAGTTCTAACCAACAGTCTACATACAGTACATGGTCAGTTGCCCTCGCTTTCTTTCTAGCTATTTATGTACTTGCCATGTCTTTAAACTGTACTGTTCTGTCACTGTGCTTAAATAACCACAAGTCTCACTTCAGTAGCTTGTATGTAGGAATTTAAAGCCCACATATATACACTATTCAGTTCTGACCTTGTGGGAATTGGGCAGAATTAAGTACATTAAGTCAGTCACTTGGGGGGTACATTTTGAATGCTTCTGAGGAGAATAAGGTCACTCCTAGTTAAGACAGCCTCTAACAAAATTTATGCAGAAATGTCTTAGTGATATTTTAAACTCCGAAATTCTCACAGTGTTTTTCCCAAATTGCATTCAATGATTGAGAAAAGTGAAGTTATAAAAATGATGATCATCATTGAACTGGAATGTTGGTTGTTTCCTGCTCTGTCTTCATTCCATCAGTCAAAGTACAGTTTTATTCATAGTACAATAAAAAAGCCCAAGTGACACCACGTGAAATGTTGCTCTGGGTTTGGTCCAGGTGCTCTGTACAGAAGGTCTGTAGTTTCAAGTGTAACCAAATTTCAAAAGAATCTGAGGTGCTTGTTCATCACAGTCAGTTTCTAAACTTGTGTCATGTTTCCTATTTTTGCATGAAGAAGAAAAACCTAGGGGTTCTCAGATACTATGATAGCTTTTATGACAAGCACATAGCTGAATGGCAAACTGCCTCAGCGCTACCTGAATTGATTAACATAAAATAGGATCAGATAATACTGTAAGGGTAAGGCAGAAAAGTACCTACATAAACACAAACTGATACAGGTGAACCAGAGCACTTTCTTCCGTGGCTGATAACATTGCTAAATAAACTGTTTTGCTGTAAATATTCTGTATTTGGTCTCATGTCAAAGATGACTGTTTAAATTCAGCAAAATCTCTTCAGACAGTTTTCACTTGTTTTGTAAAAGCAACATCTTTACCATCCCTTTTTATTTTTATTAGAATCTTAATACTACTGTGATATAGGGTAAGACAGAAGAGGCTTGATTGTCTGTTTAAATATTAAGCCAAATGGGAAGGAAATACTTGTGTTAGTGATTTTGGAGTAATGAGCGTTGAACATCCTTCCGCATATGTTTTTGTACAGACACTCAAGTTTGTTGCATGTGAAGATCATATTGTATTTGTACTTGGCTTTTTGGGGTGCTATGGGGAGGGGGATTTTAATATTGGAAGGGCATTACAGCCCAGATTGGTTTACAGTCTTTGAGGATTTCTGCCTTCTTTACTGTTGCTTTAAACATAGTAATCAAGAATAAATACATTCCTATAATTGCACAAAAAATACAGCTAACACTATTTCAAATGCAGTGTGCACAGCTCAAAATATTGGGGTATTGTATATTTTAAACCAATTCCTCGGTTGCCTTGTGAGCAAGAGATAATGGAGTGTTATTGTGTGGCGGTGAGCTGTACCTAACATCTAAAATATACAGTGCTTCTAGGACATCTGTTGAGGAAAATATTGCTTCAGTGACTGATGTTCATAGGAGTAGTGAGAATAACACATTGATGACGTTTTAACAGTGAGAATAATATATAGGATAATGGAAAAGGATGCCTTGATTGCGAAGCTATAATTCAGTCAAGTATTCTGATGTTTCCATAAACCACGCTCAGATGGCCTATGATGTCATCACTGTCCAGATTTAGTAATCCATTTCCCTCCGTCTCTGTTATTATTTTCAATTTAAAAATGCATAAGATTAAGTATTATTTAATCCATGACCTGAAGATTTATATTGGAAACCTGACTTGATCTACTACATTTAAAAAGGAATGCATGTGAGGAACCTGGTTTTAATAATTCAGTATCAATCTTTGATTGCCAAATATAAAATTAAAATATGACTGTGTTGGAAAACTGGTTCTTTGAGCTTGAGTCATCAGTGTTACCTGGTTTGCTGGAGTGTGATGGGAAAAAAGTAGTGTACTTTTTTCCATGCAAAACTTCTATTATGCTTGATGCACAGAGATTGCGAGTATTGGCCTGAATTCACAGGCTTCGCTGGTCATTTTCGTAGGCTATACCTGTTATATCAGATACACTTCTTTCCCCTGAAATTTTAAAATTCTGCAGCCTAAAAGCCTAAGGCAAAACGTGTAGACTTGGCTATGGAATTGTAAGTACAATGGGCTCTGATCGTGCAAACATTTATGTATGTACTTGTAATGTGATCTCACTTGACACTCATGAACCTTGTCCCAAGAATAAAAACAAGCATAAGTGTTTGCAGGATTAAAAATTAAGTGTAGATTTATACTTTGGCATTTCATTAAACAGTAGAGTTAGAGTTTTTCATTAAACAGCAGAGCACTCTGCTTGCTTTACTCAGAGGGATGCTGAGCTGGGGAGGGTGGAGTGTCAGGAGATTTAGGAATGACAAAGCATTAAACAGTTTATATGCTGTTTGCAACCAAATATAAATGTTACGTTTTTTCTATGTTTGTTTTTCAAAATTGTAAATATAGTTAAGTATGTCCGGTGACTGCCACACTCACACTAACTTGTGCACGGTGTTGTTTTCTTTTCAGCTTTCAGAATGATCCCCTATCCACTGGAAAAAGGACATCTTTTCTATCCTTACCCTATTTGTACAGAAACTGCAGACAGAGAACTACTACCATGTAGGTTCAACTTTTCTCTTCTTATCGTTGACATCAAAGAATCGTTTACTTGAGTCGTGCAGCACTGCTCTCCATTGATGTTGCCTTTTAAATGGAATACACTGGATTAGAATAATCGGGTTGACAGTGAGTCTCTGGAGCTCCCTTGGTGGTTTAAGCGGCAGCTCGTAGCCACAGTTCATAAAGATTAGCTATCTTTATTGCTGTTGACAGTGTAGGGACAGGGAGAGAGATTACTGAAGAGATACAAATCAGTTAGACCTTGCTATTCTCTCTTGCCAAGACACGGGAAAATATGTCTGATCTTTCATCTAGGGTAACATCCCATCAAATCAAAAGCACAACGGCACAGCCTTGATAGTCTTTTGTAGACACACTAGCTACTTAAATTCCAAGGCAAGATCAAACTTGCTTAAGGACGGCTGGATCGTTAACACAGCTGTTATTCTGACAGGTTACGCTGATGTTTTCTGAAAAGCAGTCTTAAATAGCAAGAAAGAGTTTTCTTCGTGTAATGGTGTGTGTGCTGTTATGAAGAGATTGATGTGAAATTACCTCAGCCATTTATCATGTATGTTTATGGCATGTATTAGCAAAGTGCCAACAGTGTTCCCAGTGCCCTGCAAGATACGGATATAAAGACAGATCCAGCCCTTGGGAAGTGTTACAGTCCAAGCTAATGGGACTTCTTGCAGCGCATGCAGTGAAGCACAAGAATGCAGAGGAAGAGCCGAAGCAGCCAATCTTGAAAACAATTGTGCTTCATTCCCACATGTTTTCTCACTGAAGTCGGTGGGACTTTGTGTGAGCACCAGTGGAACGCACACAAGTGCAGAGGCATTTGCAGGGTCAGGGCAGGAGGCAAATACAAGTTGATCCAAGGAAGGAGATTCTTCTCTCACCTTCTCTAGCCTGAAGAAGGAATAAAGAGAAACATTCTGGAAAAAGTGAAACGTAACCTGCTTCTGCTGTGAAGGCTGGTTTTGAGGGCATTTGCACTCTTTGTAGTCTTTCATTCAGAGCCTCTCTGGTTTGGGCTGAAAAATGTGCTGCCACCTTTTATAAGCCTATGTGAGTAAACATTAGGTGAGAATAATACAGCGAAAATCCACTCATTGCCAGTCTCTCCTTCACAGTACATTCTCACTGATATTACACAGAAATCCTTGGCAACTGACAATATCTCCCCACCCCATTATAATCACCCTAATTATAACAACACCTCTTAGAGTGCTCTGCTTGCTTTACTCAGAGGGATGCTGAGCTGGGGAGGGTGGAGTGTCAGGAGATTTAGGAATGACAAAGTCATGCAGAATAGCTCAGTGTTCTCTTTTTAGATGCAAAACTAATCGTTCTTGTCAAATCTTAGAAGCGAGGGACTCTTTAACAGCATATGCAGACAGTCATGTTCTGCTCTGGCAGTTATGGGAAATGCCTTTCACTGCAAACTCTCTTGAGTTTGTGTGGGGAAGGGTTTAATATACCATGACAGACACAGGTCTGTTAAAGGGCTTTTGCATACCTGTCCACACCCTTTAATTGCATGTGTTTTAAAGGACAGTCAGCTGGAATTGTATCAGAACACTAAGATCTGATAGGCTATCCGAATTAAAAATATCAATCACAAAACTTTTGCCATGACTGGATAACAGATCGGAACAACAAGTTTGAGCCTATGTCAAAAGCAAGTGCAAAAAACTGAGCACAAGAAATCTTAGAGTTCATTCATGATCTGGTATTTCCTGATCTCTAAATTTAATTTAAATCAAAGAGAAGTTGCAAATTATCTGTGTTTTTCTTTTTAAACTGAATGAATTAGCAGACCCAAAAATCATACATATTTTAGTTTATAATATTTTAATTTAATTTCTTGTGA
>NW_008824806.1:472035-480142 GCF_000699105.1 Pygoscelis adeliae | reverse complement strand
GGCTTTGGAAACCACTCCACTCTGAATGAATGCAGTCAAGGATATTATCCTGCCATGTTGCTGGATTACCCTGTGCTTATGTCATCTGCAAGTATGATGAGATGAGAGCTGGTCACTGAAGCAAAGAAAGTAGGCAAAATGGAAGAGTAATGTTTTGTTTATATAAATAGTCATAGGATTTGAGTATATGGGAAGCCTTAAGGTTGGTCCTGTATGAGAAAAAATGTTTCAAAGTTTGCATTCACTGAACGAGTGAAGCAAACAGATAAGAGTTCACCAGACCTTTTGCCAACCCAGTCAAATCTTCACCTTGAATCTGAGCCACGATAAAAGTTTAAGGGATATATTCTTGCAGTAAAATACTCATTATCCTCTTCTGACCCTTTTAGCCTTCTCAGTGCTGCTTTCTCCAAAGCCCAGTGAGCAATTTTTCATACCAGAGTTGAGGAAATTTCTGTGTTCCTTTTAGTGTATACTAACGAGCACCTTAAAAATTCACTATTAATTTAAATTTCAGGTCTTAACACTTTAAAAAATTGTTGTATTGTTATAAGGATACACAGAATCCTGAAAATCTGAATTTAAATTGTGTGTTTACATGTCCTACTTTTAGGATAACTTCTTGGTTCTGCAGATTAAACCCTCAGAATTTACTGTTTCAAAGGCTGTAGTTTTACAGCCTGCTTAAACCAGTCTACAACCATGCTTCTGCAAGGTTGGTCTCACTGCTGCTCCCAGGTGCATGTTTCTGCGCCCTCTGTGTAATAGCATTAGCAAATATGCAGCCACGTGGCTAGTCAACGACCTGTGTGGGAAAGAACAAAAAAGAAAAAAAAAAGGATGTTTTATTTGTAGGTTAGTTTTCTGGGGTTAGTTGTTGCACAGCTGTATTATAGTTAGTGCTGACACAAGGAAAGCAAAAGTAGCATGTACATAGGACCAGAGTAAGCCAGAAATATGATCTTTAGATGAGAATTATTTGGCAGTGAGATGAGTGACACAACAACAATGTTGGCCTTACATGTTTCAGACCTTCTATGTGTTTCTTCCTTCAAAAGCATCTTTGGGTGTCTCTGGCTGTTTAAACCACATAAGAATGTTGGTTTGGTTTTGGTTGGGTTTTGGGTTGTGTTTTGTTTTTTTTTTTTAACATATAATGCATTCCCCTTCCCATCTTTTTTTCTACAGCATTTCATGAAGTTTCAGTTTACCCCAAGAAAGAGCTTCCCTTCTTCATCCTCTTCACTGCTGGACTATGTTCTTTCACAGCCATGCTAGCCCTCCTGACACATCAGTTCCCAGAGCTTATGGGGGTCTTCGCAAAAGCTGTGAGTATTCTCTGCTGCTGCTCTCTTCTGGTAAATAAAGACACAGGGGCAGGAAGAGCTGAGCTAAATATTGCTGGATATTAAACAGCTGCATATTCAACAGTGTAAGTAAAACATCAAGAGATGTCTGAGCAGGGGGACATTTGAACAACTGTTAAGGGAGCTCATCAGTAAAACACACTACTGTCTGTCTTCTGTGGTTTATGTGGCTCTTTTGTTAGGCTAGATCTTTTGTGGTTTTGCCAAAAAAGGCTTGGTGGGAGAAGGGAACATCTGTGTTTGCATATATAATCTGATAAAATAATCTAATAATGGTTTGCAGAACCCCTCTATTTTGTGCAGAGTCATAATGACTGTGCCATGCTTTCCAGTGCAATAGAAACTCTTAGTATGAGCAGAAATAGAGTGTACTGTTAACCAGGGCAAATTTCTGTGTTCTTTCCCCAAACTGCCATGAAGGAAGTAGTCTCAATATTTCCCTCATAACTTTTCTTAACTACATCCAGGGAAGTCTCTGCTAATCTGCTTTTTTAATCCACCAAGGATTAATGAATGTTGGAGTATGAGAGGGAAGGGCCATGAATTATGCTAAAACACACTTTTTTCTTTGAAAAACCAAGAACATCACTGCTCCAGTGTGCTAGGATATGAAAAATCCACTTCTAGGAATGTTCTAGGATAATAAAAATAATATATAATTGTAATATATTTTCCCAAATATATTTGTATCTCTGGTAGGTCTTGTGTTTCCAAAAGAGCCTCCTGGCCTTGTGTTTAATGTCTTTGGTGCTTTTGATTTGGGGGGCATAGGGGATGGGGTGAAGGAGGCAAGGCTGAAAGGCTTTGGCAAATTTCAGATTGTAAGTACTTTCTCAAACTCCTTTGCAAATGGTGAGAGACTCCCTTTGCAGGTGAACCAGGTCTTCTACCACCTAGGCTTGTGAGTGATAGAGGTGTGGTACAGCAACAGTTCTTGCATCAAGAATTTTATTTTGTTAGCTTTAGAAGACAGAAAATAAGATTAGCTGTAGCAAAACATGCCAATTCTATCAGCAAAAAGTGCTGAAACATACCTGAAATATTACTACTTTCTCTCGTTTCTTGAATGTGTATGTAGGTATCTGGTGGAGAGTAAGTGTAACTCGGGCATATGATCTTAAACTTCTTTATAAAGCTTTTTTTGTATTTTTTTCCTTAAGTCGTTGAAATGCATGACCCTTGTTTGGGGGCTCTTCCAATGTAATCTGCATTTTTCTGATACTGTCACAGTTAATGACCCCAAATCTGTCCCCGTTAGCCTTGTTCCTGTGCTTGTCAGCCTTGTATCCTGAACAAAGAATATAGCAGTTGTGGTTTAACCTCAGCTGGCAATTAAGCACCACACAGCCGCTCGCTCACTCCACCCCAGTGGGATGGGGGAGAGAATCGGAAGGGTAAAAGTGAGAAAACTCGTGGGTTGAGATAAAGGCAGTTTAGTAGGTAAAGCAAAAGCCGTGCACGCAAGCAAAGCAAAACAAGGCATTCATTCACTCCTTCCCATGGGCAGGCAGGTGTTCAGCCATCTCCAGGAAAGCAGGGCTCCATCACGCGTAACGGTTACTTGGGAAGACAAACGCCATCACTCTGAACGCCCCCCCCTTCCTTCTTCTTCCCCCAGCTTTATATACTGAGCATGACGTCACATGGTATGGAATATCCCTTTGGCCAGTTTGGGTCAGCTGTCCTGGCTGTGCCCCCTCCCAGCTTCTTGTGCACCTGCAGCCTTCTCAGTCGGTAGAGCATGGGAAGCTGAAAAGCCCTTGACTGGTGTAAGCATTACCTAGCAACAACTAAAACATCCGTGTGTTATCAAAGTTATTCTGTTCCTAAATCCAAAACACAGCACTGTACCAGCTGCTAGGAAGGAAATTAACTCTATCCCTGCCGAAACCAGGACAATATCTTAAGCTGGCAGCATGATGAGATTTTGTACTTGGCGCTACAGGCAGTGAGCTACTGGAATTGGAGAAAATTGGTAGCATGTTTGCATGGGCTTAAATCACCCGGCTTTGGTTGCTGAATGAAATCGGAGATATCAGAAGTTACACTGGTGGTGTGTTAGTAATTGTTTCTCCATGGTTTGGAGCTTGCAGGTTCCAAAGCCATCTGGGGAGTAGAGTCAGACCAGAAGGATCTATTTCCTTGATGTGTAAGTGCAGCTGCCATTGGTGTTAATAGAATAGATACCCCAAGACTCTGCATGTGGGTATTAAGTTCTGCATATCGGAGCAGGTAAAGCTCCTAGTTAGTAAATAAGCACAAACAAATAGAATTGAAATGTGGGCTGCATTACATGCATAAAGTTGACAAGATTACTCAAGATCTCTGAACCTGTATGGAGGCAGTTAGTACATCAGTTAACATGTATTGTGACTTGTTTTAGCTATGTCTTAATCTTCATAAAGCACCACATGCAGCAACTGAATTTTTGTCGTACATGGGAAGGGCATAATTTAAGCCTGTGACGTTCATTTAGTAGCTCGTTGAAAGGCTTGGATTCAGAAGGCACATTTTGTTGTCTCCTTGGGAAAGGTAGCCCAGGTGTATGAGATTGAAGAAAATCATGGCAGACATCTTTTTGAAATGCAGCTGTATCAGAACAGAATAGAAGAGGTTGGCCAGCCCTGACTCTTCCCTTTCAGTTTTAGGGAAGATCGTTTCATGAATAACTACTTTCAAAAATAGCTAAAAGATGAATGTGCTGGCTGTTGCTGTGGTTATGTGCATTGAATTACCTGCTCCTGTATGATTGGTACTCATTGTGATGTGGTATATAACATCGTGAAACTGTGCACGTAATCTTAATAGGTCAAAATTATTCCTTCTCTTATGCCTGCCCATCCCAAAAGCATTGCACAGATGTAATATCGCCATCATGGCCCAGGCTTATGTTACTGCAAGTTGATATTTACCATATTTCACAAAAACTGAATAGGTTAGCGTGATTGGATGTTGGGAGCTGGCTTTGATGTGTCCTCCAGGTAGCATCTTCTTGCACCTTTTCCTTAGCCCATTTACCCAGACACTGGGTTCTTCAAGCAGGAAAAGCCCTTGAGTGCTGAGGACCTTCTCCACATGTGAGACTGCCAAAGGTGGCCTGTACCACTTAACTCTACCCTGCAGACAGGGCAGCCTGCGTGCCCCTGCTGGATGCAGAAGTCAAAGATATTTTAAAGCTCCTTTACCCTTCTGGGCGCTTCAACGTCAGTGCACCCATGTTTTAGAGCCAGAACCTGCTCTGAACGCTGCCTGCCAGTTCAGCAGCAAGTTTAGATATTCCCAACTGCATCCAGCCAATTCTGTAATGTTGTACCTGGAAGTAAGCTTGACTCTTCCCATAATGAAACTGGAAGAATCCAGTTGTTCTTTAATTGTTTTGTCAGACTGAATATAAGTAACTTTAAAATGACAGTAGATCTTAGCATTTTCACTCGGTTCAGAAGCATGTTCATAGCTTGTGGTTTTAATTTTTGCTAGGCTTTCTAACAAAAGGCTTTTGGAGGTCACTTAAGATACGAATACAATCAGAACAAATTTCTGATTGCATGGCTTGGATAAAATTGTCAGCACGGTGTAGGTATTACTAAATTTCTTTATTGTCATGGAGAAAATTAACAATATCTGGGAAATTGTTAAAAATGTGTAAATGCAGGTCTTTTCATAACGTGGTAGCAATAAAAATGTATCTTAAATAAAATTGAGAGTTGTATTAACAAGGGAGACACTATATAATTCGAGTCAACAATCGTGTCTAAAAGTGTAGTCCCTGGTTAATTTTTTACAATGAGTGAAACTTCAGAAAGACTAGTTTTTCTCTGATTTGGTTCCTTTGTTTGCCTGAGATCACTGACATGGTCTGTTTCAAAATTTCCTGTATGATGGATGAGACCTCAGTTCAGCAAGTAGTTTTGCCTAGGGAGATATTTCATCTGCTCGGACCTCTACAGACAGTGAGGTAGGGAACATGTAGATGACATCATAGGGACTGAGCAATAAATAGTCAGTTCCTCCATGCAAACACCAGCCACGCAGTGGAAAAGCTTAAAAAGATACTTTTGCATATCTGTTTAAATCAAATGGTGCTATTCAGAAGGTGCTCCCAGGAAGCTGCTTTCTGCCACCTTTGAAATAGCCAGGTTGATAGTTTTCTTTTAAAATACAAAATAGTAATAGCAAATTTTTTACAGGTCTCCCATCACCAGTTCTGCCATCCTGAATTCTTGCTCTACTACTGGTGCTGTTTTTTCTGTTCCATGTGGAAAAAAGCAGTCAATGTCAAAAGGAAAGGCAAAAAACATAAATTAAAAAAAAAGTATCATGCAGAGTAAGCCCTCCTGGGTGCTGCCATGTGGCAAGCAAGCTGGATAGGCGTCTGCCAGTGGTGTCTGAGGACAGGAGCACTGGGAGTTTTCCAAGGGCCAGATAGCCCCAGCACAGATGTTGTTTACAGGGACCTGTACAAGAGAGTAGGTGGCATCCTGAACCACTTGCTGTCAGCAAAGGTTTTGCCTGGACTTCAGTGAAGCCAAGCTTTAGTATCCATGAATGTAAATGTATTTTGTAGACCAAGTAATTTTCCAGGTGGAGAAAAACTTGGCTTGTTTTAAGCTACAGATACTTTGCTGAGTTTGTTACAGGATACAATTGACTACTTCAGCAACAAAATTCCTATGAATTGCAATAAAACTTACTGTCAGGCAAATTATTCTTGTTTCATTGATTTAACAAGTATGTAATTTGCACTGGTTACAAAGCTGAGTTTTATCCAAGTAGATGTGATGGTGCAAGCTTACCACATAGATCAAGTGCTACTCAAAGAGCAGAAAATATCCTCTAGTGAGCCTTTTGCATTTGGCAGAATTAAAGGGATATATTTATTTAAACAGTTCACAGCTTAGACAGGAGGAATGCTTCTACTTGGGCTAAACCACTTGAAATAGTAATAGCAAACTCTTAAGGTTCGGTAAGTCAGTGTTACATTAATTCAGCTGCAATTCATGTTATACAGCTTGACCTTCAGCGCTACAACTGAAATAACTCTGTTCAGCTTCAGTTTGAAGAAGTTTTTTCCTTGGCCTGTGCCTATGGCAAAATCTCATTACCGGTGATGGTGTTACCTGGTTTTCCCATGATGCACAAGTTGTCCACGATGAAGTGTCTGTATTGTATGCAAACACGTCCAAGAGGAAAAAAAGAATTTGAATGCTCACTATTGCCTTTAAAATGCATAAGCATCATAAACATCATACATTTTTACAGTTAAAAATACTCTGCACAGAGCCCATTTTGGTAAATAGTGAAACTGTTTGCAGATATTTTCTTGCTTGATACCGTGAAATGGTTATAATCTCTGGCTGTTGGATATTGAAATTTTGAAATTATTTAAATACATTTGCCGTATATAGCTGTGTTTCAGCAGCACACAGACCTGTAACAATTTTTGAAATTGCATTTTTCATACTTAACTTTAGATACTTAGGAGCATAAGTTAGAGACCAAGGACATATCTGTATTAAGTAATAAAATACTGTTTGTTCTGTGGCTCCAAAGGCAAGTGACACATCACAGTTCACGTCTGCACCTCTAACCTCTCCTCCCTTCAAAGGCGGGTGGCCCCGTCCTCGCTGCCTGCTGGGAACTGTCCCTGCCCTGTGCTATCGCCAAACTCTGCCTGGGCTTTGTTGAGAAGAGACTAACTGGCACGGGCCAGAACTGTGTCAGGAGCCGTGCTAGCCATTCAGGAGCGTGGCTGGGTTAGGCCAGCACCCCACACTGTGCCGCAGTCCTCCTTGCTTTCTGGGAGAAGACAAAGCCTGACCACCCCAGCTCCCTCTGCAGCTGGGGATAGAGAGAGGGAAGAGACAATTTCAGAGGGCAGTTCTGGTCCTGGGGTGGGTAGAATTACTCTATGCAAGTACTTAGTTCTCTTCAGTGACTACAGGGGGACCAGACCCCCCACATCTGCATCCTTTAAGTGCCTAAAGATATATGGGACAAAATCAGAACATTAAAAGGGATGTAAGTGTGTTTATATATAAAGTCTGATGCTCTCTTTTGTCAGGAGAGAGAGTTCTTTTGGGCAAAAAGAGAACACATCCAGCACCAGATTTGCTTTAATACTGACCTACCGAGCAGACAATATATACATCAGTGCAGTAAGCGGAGTTCATATGTTTTGTGCTGACTGCAGAGCAGTAAGTGAAACACAAACCTCTTGCAGCTCTTTGCCAGTTGGTTTCAAACAGAACTGTTTATTTTTAGCAAAGTTGCATCAGCCTAAATGGTGAGAAGCCACAGGGTTCACAGTCTCGAGGTGGCTGACTTTGTGTGTTATTGTACTCTCTCATACCTATATAGGGCCCCAACATAGCTGTATGTAATGTGTTCAGTTGAATTGCAATTAATGTAAAGCACAGTTAATATGTATTTCCCAAAATTTTGGGAGTGCTTTGAGTACTGAGTTCTGAGATGTGTAGCTAGCAGTGGTTCTTTCCTGTGATCAGATGGTCTCTATTCGCATGATTTTTGTCACACACGCGTCTCCTAACATTAACATATTGAAACCTCTTTCAATGTTGCCGACTGTGTTCTGTAATAGAGGGAGGAGGTTAAGATAAATTCCAGTTAGTGATGCCTCAGCGTATATAGCAGATCTATAGATAATCCAGAACCATTTTAAACCTGAATCTAAAGACACGCTTTTTGTCTCTGAGAGATGGACTGACAGATTCTGCCGTTAT
>NW_008824806.1:469191-472001 GCF_000699105.1 Pygoscelis adeliae | reverse complement strand
TGTGAGCCTGAATCTAGGCTGTGAGATGTGTGAAAACTTTCGTAGTTCATAAGTTTGATCTTCATAAAAATGGGGCTCTGTCTTTCTTTACTGTAAAATCAAAAATGTGTATATATGCAAGACTCAAAATTTGGCAGAAAGTTTTTATACGTGAATTATGTGATTTTTATCAGGCTGGAGGATTTTACAGAGGAGCACAGCAAGAGTTTCTTGTCTTGTTGGACAGCTTTTTCTCCCACTCTCTTCTCCTGGATTTTGATCTGAATGTGTATCTGATTTCTTTGCAGTTTCTCAGCACCCTCTTTGCCCCTTTAAATTTTGTGATGGAAAAAGTAGAAAGTATCCTGCCCTCCAGTCTGTGGCACCAGCTGACGAGGATCTGAGGGAGCACGCCCACTGACTGACTGCCATGACATCTTCTGTGCCAACTTTTTGTTGACCACAAGAAAGCATGATAAAAAAGGGAAGCAGTTCTAAGACTTAAAAACTCTTCATGGATTGTCTGTTCTCATATAAAAACTGTTTTGTTGTACAAAGTACATTGATGTTAGGTTCTATTATATTTTGCCTTCAGAAAAGAAAAACTTAAAAATAAACTTTTGTGTATTGCAGCATTGCTGTATTTTGGCTTCTTCAAAGCTCAGATTGTACTTTGTGTTCTTAAACATGTGTGGTGTATCTGCTTCACCACAGCTAGGGCTTGGCTTTCCATTCAGTTAATGAAAAAATACTAATAACTTTACAATTAAGCAACGGTATCGCTGCCTTTTCTTACGGAGTTCAATTAGGGTGAAGCCCTTAGCGCTAGAGACAGCCTAGACAAGGCTTCTAGGCAGCTAAAGCTCTTGCTTAAAGCAGCTTTAGGGTCTCCAGGCAGTTTGGATGGCACATTGGCACATTCCCATCCCTGCACAGAGGTGAGTTTTGTCCTTATTTGAATTTTCAAAAAGTCCACGTACTTTACAGGTTTTCTTCACACCGCTGTTATTTCAACTGCCTCCAGAAGCTCCATGCTTTGTTCTCTGTCTACAGAACAAAGCGTAAGTAATGGCAGAGAATTGAAGACAAATTTACCTGTCGTGAGTGATCATCGCATTCATGCTTTTCTGTATTTCTTGCTGAGGTTTTACTGCATTACTAGTACTTTTCAAGTGTGAAAAAGAAGGTACTTTTTCCTGTACAGATTAAACATAAGGATTATAAACTGTTGCTTGAGACCAGAAGCTCATGAGCAAAATTGGTGTTAGTTCACGCACAACTAATAGAGAGGTTGGTGTTTTGTCATTAGTGCTTACCTCAGGAAACCTTATCCTTGTGCTGTGAGAGGATTAGACAAAAGCATTCATTTGTAACTTAGCCACTGTAGATGGAAACTTCCCACAGAGACCTCTGTTAATGCACGCAGCCAGCTCTGAGATCAAGAATTCGATCTGGAGGTTGAAGCAAGTAGTCCTGTCTGTCGAGAATTGACAGTGCATCCTTACAGATGCTTCAAGGATTTTTTTTTTTTCAGCTCCTCTCCCAAATAAGGAAGCATAAACCCAGTGCAGTGGATCAAAAGTGCCAGTTTGCCAGTTCAACTTTGCTGTTCTTCTAAAAATGCTGAGCAGCTCGAGGGACTGTGATCACCGGCAGATAAGTTTGTTTATCAACGAGGAAATGAGTGAGCAAAGACAACGCTCCCATTATTGCAGTTGGTATAAAAGGACTAAATGCTAAAACTGGTGAGGTGTGTCGCTGTTGGGGATTTCCACAGAGGTTTTTCATCTCTGGCCATTATTTCTGCAAAACAATTCACTGTACTGTTGAAATTAGCATGACTTACATTTAATGTGGGATGCGGCATAAGATTAGAGGTAGCGGATTGCTAGCGGACAGCATGTGGAAGTGTAAAATGGGCCAATATTTGTGTTCTCAGCTTTGCATTGAATTGCTAGAACAGCCACGGAGAACACCTTTACAGCAGGTGCTCCTGTGTATCTCTAGCTGTAAAACTAGGGATAATGGTATTCCTTCGTTTGCCTCACAACGGTGCTGCCAGAATTATTTAAGGTTGGTGAAAATCAGAAGGTTCGGGCATAGCTCTTGCTGTCCTGGGCTGGTTTGTGTCGCTCATTCCCGGCCACCTCAAAAAACCTTTCAAAGTTCATTTATATGTACCCTACATTTCAAAAGAACAAATTTCTGTGAGTAACAGTGCTAGTACGTAAATGTGTTTGCGTTATCAGTATATATCTAGCTATATACAAATGTCCATGTTTATCAGCAACTAAGGTACTAATTTGGCCTTCTGTCAGAAGACGAGATAATGTGAATTATGATCTGTGTGGGAATTATTATCTGTAATAGTCTGATAAAAAGGAGTGCTTAACTCCTAGAAGAATCAGGTCCTTCCCTTGAACTATGGGGAACTTTCAGGGACTCAAAAATATACAACTCTAATTCAACTATTTCTAGTATCCATCTCCCTTATAAGCTGTAATGAGCCATGGATTTTATCTAGAAAATATCTCTTTAGCTTTAATTATAATTCTAGGCATCTGGGAGACTAGGCCAGTCAGACGAAAGGGTTTTCTTTTTCATTGGGCAGAGTTTGTTGCCGTAGGCTTTTCTGCCTCTGACATGTTTCCTGTGAAGTTCAGCACGGCTTAGATCAAAAGGCGAACACAGCCCATGATTATAATGATGGAAAGCCTCCGGCTTAGCGCGGAGATGAGCCTTCTGGAAATCTGGTTCAGATAATAACTCATCCAAATCTTCGGTTTGCAGATTTATGGAGGCGGGGCGGGGGGGGGGGGGGGTTTTCAGTA
>NW_008824806.1:448717-469130 GCF_000699105.1 Pygoscelis adeliae | reverse complement strand
ACACTGAAACATGCATAGAACAAAAAAAGGAGAGCCCCCCCCCCCCCCCCCCGGAGTGTCAGGTAAGTCAAGCTGGCCACCTTCTGACCCTCCCACCGGTTAGATTTACAGCTGCTCCAAGTGAGAGCCCTACTCAGAGAGGTGAGTGCTGCACCTAGGGGAAGGCTGTCGTTTCTCTGGTTGTTAGTCGTGTGCTGTGATTTGGTGTGAAGGCCAGATAAACAGACTCTGGGTATTCAGCGGGATAGCATAGAGGTCCTTACCCCTGTAGAAAGGAGGAAAAAAATACATCAAGAGTTTCCCTATGTTGCAGAAGCCTGCAGAAGGTGAACATCCAAAGGAAGCTGCACCCCTCGCGCACACCGCACACATCCCTTCACAGCCGGTGTGGCCGTCACCGCACGGAGGGCTGGAAAACCTCAGCGGCTCTAGTTACGGCAGAGCGTGCAAGGTAGCCCCTGCTTCCTGCAGGGCTCCCACTGCCGAGGGAGCAGAGAGGCACCCCTGGAACAATGGAGGAGGAGCGGTCAATATTTTGATTCAAATAGGTTTGCTTCTTTCACACAAGAGAAGATCTTGCATTATGACGTCACGTCTATTTAATCAGGCGAATGAGCTGTTAGACAAAAAAAAACCCCACAAACCCCCGTTTGTGATTACAGCCCATGAACTGCTGCTGTCTTTCAGATAGCAATACACGTTCATTCGCGTCATTTGAAGCGGCAGGAGAAACCTGCAGGCTCTTCTTACATGTGACCACAAAACCGCCTCTGCCCGCGGAGGTGGCCGTCACCTGCGCATGAAGGCTGTAGCCCTTCCTAAGAGCACAGGGCAAAACCCACCGAGGTGAGCAAGCGCTGGTACGCTTCGTGCTGCTACACTGGATTAAGAGCTCTTTTTCCCCTCCCCAGCCCAAAAGCTGCGTGACCTTCACTAGTCCCCAGTAAAACGCTCATTTCCCCTTTGCCACCATACGCCGAGTCCCGCGAGAGGCCGGGCACGAAGCCTGAGGGCAGGGAGCGCTGGCTGCAGGTGAGATTTGGGCATCCAGGCTGGGTGCCCTTCGGCAGCTGTGCAGCGCAGTGCCAGAAATGCGGTGTTTCGTTTCTAATTCACGTCTGCAAAGAAGGTTACACAGGGGTGAGAGGTGCGGGTGAGATGCACAAATTGAGTTTAGATAGTTTTGCGGGGAAAAAAAAAGCAGCAACACAACAATCCCTTGAGCTACAGTACCCACGTGCCCTAACATACACCACCATTCCTAAAAGTCATTCCCCATTTTCCATGAGGTAAAAGAAAATGATACATTTTTCATGAGATTTCTCCTAAAAGAGCTCAACACACTTTTTAGGGTTAAGTTTGTTAAAAAAGAAAATAGTGGGGAGGGAGCAGTCCCAAAAAGCTTGGCAGGCTAACAGCATTTCAGAGCGCTGCTAGTTTCTGATTTCATGCAGCAAAAGTAAAGGGAACTCCCTCAAGAAAATTGGACTGCATATTTTAAAAAAAGATACTAATTCTACAACCTTTTGCCTCAGCTAACATTATTCTGACACTAAAGTGTCTACCTAGGGACGGCTGTTTCCTCTTCATGACTAAATACATGAATAAATTTATTCCATAGAACAAAATACAGGATTATTTAATTTGCCTTGCCTGATTTTGCTTCTTCCCCCCCTCCACCCTTTGTTTTCTTTATTTGATGAGCTGAAGGTCGAGGAGGTGCCTTTCCTAGCAATATTTACATCTCTGAGCGCCTTTTCCCACTAAGAAATAGCAAAAGCTCCCGGGAGTCCTTTCTTCATGGAAGAGGCAGCAGAAATGCTTACAGCTGTAAGCAGCCTACCTTGAGCTCTTTTCTTTAAAAAAATACAGAAATACAGCAAAAAAATTAATCAAATAATTGGCGAGCTCAGCTGTTACACACTTGTGCTGCAAAATACTCTGGTTTTCCTGTGGTGAAGTGGGCTTGGCGGGGGGATTGCATTGCA
This sequence comes from Pygoscelis adeliae, assembly GCF_000699105.1. Classification (NCBI taxonomy): domain Eukaryota; kingdom Metazoa; phylum Chordata; class Aves; order Sphenisciformes; family Spheniscidae; genus Pygoscelis; species Pygoscelis adeliae. The sequence continues at coordinate 467,142 of NW_008824806.1, read as the reverse complement.
GCTTATTGGTATGGCGCCCGTGTGGAATATAAAATTGAGCCTGCCGTGTGCCTTTGGTGGGGCCGCCGCTAAACGGGGCGGGGGATCTGGCGACAAAGGACACCAAAAAGGCCAAGGTACTCAATGCCACCATCTTCCTGGTTTTACTGGTAAGAGCAGCCTTCAGGAACCACAGGCCCCTGAGACCAGGGGGAAGTCCGGAGCAAGAAGACGTACCTCAGTGGAGGAGGAGGAGGAGCAGGTTGGGGAATAAAAGTTCCACCTTTAATACAATGACCCCAAAACACTTTACCTAGGACTGCAGAAGTCGGGTGGGTTTGTTTTCTGACGTATTAACCTAATGACGGAGTTAAGAAGCGACCTGATTTCATTTCCTTTTATTCAACTTCCTAGAACACGTTCCCTTGTAAGAATGAGGCTTCCTTTTTTCCAGAACATTGAAATATTTTCTGCATTATTACATGGTGAATTTGTAGACTACTCAAAGGATCCCTGAACCTTTCAAAACACCTGGTACAAAACAAATTAAAAAACATTATACTGCTTTTAAGTTTAAAGCTTAAAATGTGATATTGCTCAGGCTGTGAACTACATGCGGATTTAATTTCACAATGAAATCCTAATAAAAATTCTCCTTGGGGCTCACCTTTAAATACAATTAGGTGCGAAGTTTTCCTTATCCAGCCCAGAGCCAGAATTGCCAGCAGTAACGAGGCCAACGGTATAACCGTTGAACTGAATGTCTGTACCTATAGACGCACTGCACGTGCCTGTGTGTGTCATGCACACCCTGTACACTAACACGCTGACAGGGCTATTCCCACCAGCAGTTGGTTTATACCCAGAAGCATGATTATTCTTACTTCTAGCAGTGATTGTTACATTAATGCCGTGCACGGTAACTGAAACATTATCTTATTGTTCAAATAAATACCTTTCTGGATCCTCCTAATCTTTTAATGCCAGCTGTGCCTTCTGGAGATGACTTGCCCATTTTAATGATACAAACTTTTTCCAAAGCCTTTCAGATGTAAATGACTGCTCTTTCAAGACCACTGAATGCAAAAAACCCCCGTTCTTTTAAAATATTCTTTTTAAATAAAATAAAAAACATAACCAGAGTACTCACGTTATTGCCACAGTATTCTACTTGTATATTACTTTTTCACGCACTGTTTGTACCCGGCTAAGGTTCCTCCAGTCTTTTTCATTTTTGTATGGAAATTTTACCTGCATCTACAATACGTTCTATCACCCGTTCAACCTCCTTTTCCTACATTACATTAATTTTTCATTACCTTGCCTGTCTCTGTGCTTCATGGGTGCTTTTCCAGAGCCCTATTAGACTTGCCAGCACAGGCCCCATCTTTCGTCTTGGCTCATTTGCTGGTCTCTGTTCCAAGGAGAGACGGCTGGTCCCTCTCTGACCCAGCTCCTCTCCAGTGAGGCTGCGATTTCTGGGCCCCGTGAGCCTGCACATCTTTCCAGTGCTTTGTTGTTTTGTGCTGATCCCAGCCCAGCATGTGGACCTGGCACAACCTGTAACTGCCTCCACCAGCGGCCAACGCACCCTTAATCTTAGGCATAAGTTTTTGCAGAAAGTATTCAGTGAAAAATCTCATTTGGAAGTCCCCATCTGAATGGAAAGTATCATTCCGAACACATTTAATAGATTTATTAAATTCAAAAGAACATAGAGTTTGATAGGTTCTTTAGAAACCCGATCATTACTGAGACAAGGTATTTCCTTCTCCATCAGCTTTCTGCAAACGTTTTTCTGCTTATTCAGTAAGTGAAAAATAGGAAATCTTATCCTCAGGTAGTTGAGTCTCCTATACCCAGCTCTCACTAGGCTGAGAAACAAATCTCTTCTTTTCAATCCTTCAGATCACAAAAAAACTCAGCAGTTAATATTAGTGACCTTTTAAAAGCTTTTAAGGCAAGTTTTCACAAATATATAACTAAGACATTTGCTTTGACTCTTTAATAGTTTATGAAAGTGTTGTGGTTGAGTACTTCTCCTGCAGTTTCCTTTGCTTTTTGCCGTGGGCCAATTTCTGCCCCATGGGAAGCCACAGCGTGCTAACGGTGGCTGGGGTGGCCTCAGGTGGCCACCTCACTGCAAACTCCAGTCCACCGGGGATGGACAAACGCCCCTCCGGTAAAGCCTCTCACCCAGCCTGGCCCCAGATTTTCTCTCATGGAGGAATCGCCAACCGGTGCCCAAACTCCCGAGCACTTCAGTATCCAGGGCACGACTGTGGCCAGCGCAAGATCCTTTGGAAGATGCTTGAGCAACCTCAGCCCATGCAGTTGTTGGTGGTGGTCCTGTACGAAAGGCCCCATCTTTGTGTCTTTCTGTGTTCTTGATGATGGCAGGAATGAATTGCCACAGGGAGTCCGGAGGAGAGTTGCGTGTTGGTTGGAAGAGTCCCGGCAGAAGTACGTCCTTCCAGAGCTGCATCAGTTTATGCGCAGACAACTCTGCAGCAACACTGTCATGCAGAAATGGGAAGTAAATGCTGCAGAGTTTGCATTAATTATTCAGCAGCTTCTGTGCAACGAAGGACAAAGGCAAAACTGGCGTAAAAGTAGAGAAGACCTCAGACTCATTCCCTGCATGGACCAGGAAGGGCAAAGGCTGTGGTCCTCAAGCATCAGTAGCCTGTGCATCATGTCCGGGAGATCCAGGCAGCGCTCTTTGGCGCTTTGCAGGTGTGAATATCTACCACTTCTAGGCAGTCCTGGCAGCGCACAGCACAACACCAGTGGAATTTGCACTCGCATTTTGTCATCCTGCTGACGCGGGAGGTGTCGTAGCCTCTCCCGCAGCACATCACTTCACAGCTGTCCATGCCGCGGGAGGTTTGGTTACAAACCCGACCAGCTGTCCCGAGGGACCCTACAAAGGAAATGCAGGAAAGGTCAGGAGGTGGATTTTAAGGAAGGACAGAAAGCATGTGAAAATAGGTATAGGAGCCGTAATTTGCAATGTATTTGATCCTTCAACATCACATCACCTGGGATTCAATATCAAGCCAGAGAAATGCCTATAATAAGGTAAAATTGCTCTCAAATCATAGAATCATAGAATCATTAAGGTTGGAAGTTCTCAAGTTTATCCTGGAAATCAGCTTTGGAGATGAGAAGTAGTAAAATGGACCAAATACTTCAAGGCTCTGCCCAATTCTGTTAGTAGCATCATGCTTTGCTTCATCTTTCTGTAGCATCTCTTTCCTCTCCAGTGAGCAGATACCCTCCCCGAGGCAGCCATGCAGCCCCCTCCAGCCCCCTGTGTCCAGTCCCCCGGGGCTGTGTGCAATGGGGCACCCAGGAGGAGCACCCCCGTGGTGCTCGGGAGCTCATGGGCTCTGCAGGAGAGCTCTGGGTGGGCAGGGGAGGGCTGGGAAAGAGGAGACTGCTAAATGTGGTGGCTGCAAGGGACACACTGGGCAGAGTAACCATGCTGCCAAAGGTTAAAGTCTTTGCACAAGTGAGCACAGAAGCACCCCAACCACTTGGCATCACCGCTGCGTCCACCCACGGCCCGCGTGTCCACCAGTTCAGGTGGCAGCTGAAGAGTGGCTGCTCTGTGCACCTCATCTCTGCGGGGTAAGCACCAAGGGTTCTTCTCCTCTTTCTCGGTAGAGATTAGGAGAAACTAAATTAGAGCCTGCTGTGGACAGAAGGAGGGGTAGGGGAACATACCCCACCTCTTCATGTTCTTACAATCTCTCCGGAGTGGCTGAAATGCCTCTGCCCATCTCCACGTGGCACAAAATGGCTCTTTAAGGCATGTCTTAGCCCGACCAGCTACTGTACCACATGGGAGCTGCTGCTCATCTAACACAAACTTATCTTAGGGTTCACTTTCGGATCTATAGCACACCTGTTGACAGATCATTATTATCCATCTGAAAACTTCATGAATACTCATTGCTTCACCTAATTTCTTATGTATTGCTATTATAAATCAATTTCAGGTATATCCATGAGATGAACATTGTTCTGACATTTTCCCTAGACCTGATTATAGCTCCATTCTTCTGTTCTTGGCCAAAATGGGATTCCCTAAATATCGACTGCGGTCATTAAATTAACTGGAAACATTTTACAAAGTGTATTCACAGGCGTACATCAAAGATGAACAATCTACCTTCTTAAAGAAAAAAAATACATGCAGACATTAATTCAAATTTGCATGAGCTAGGATAGCAAACTAATCTTAATTAATAAAACTTAAGCTGTAATTAATCTGTAATTATTAAAAATCTATGCTGCATAAATTCTGATTTTCTTTTTTTCCCCCCTATGGTGTACTTACGGTTATATATACCACTGCTGCTGTACTGAAGTACTTCACAACATACAAGTATTCACTGTGCCTCTACCCTCTATTGTCCCCAGCACCGGGGAGACTTCATGTCTTTTCAGGCCTGGGCCCAGAGACTGAGGCAACGAACGGTCTCAGGCACTTCAGTAAAGTCACCTTCTCAGACGGTGGGTTTTCATGGGACCGATACGTGATTTAACCTCTTAGCCACGGTGGGGGATGTTTTGCTCTTTTTGCATCTAAGTCAGGACAGGCTTCAACTGCTGCCCCGGAGGAGTGTTTCAGTCCCTAGAAGGCGTCTCAGCCTTCCTTCCCATAGCTTATATTCCTGTATTTATTTAAATATTAAAATATTCATTAGGTAGAAATATACACCTGGAAAGCTTCAATATCAAATCGCTGGTCCAGGTCTGCTGCGGGCAGAGCAGACGAAGGGTGTTGTATGGCCACACACACTCCAGGCTCAGTGGGTGTCTGCGGCCGCCCCGGCCACCTGCCCCAGGAGCTGTTTGCCAGCTGCTGCTGACGGCGGAGACACCGGCCCCAGCTCAGGGGTCCTGAGCCACAAAGGTGCTGTGGCACTGGCCAGGCGGAGACCTGCTGAGCCACCCGAAAGGGAAAAGGCAGAGGGAGGGGAAGACACGCTGAACAGAGCCAGAGATGGGCTCCTGCACCTGCAGCCCGATAAATCCCAGATCTCCTCGGGGTCCAAGCCTGCTCACGCTGCTGCCCATGGACCAGTGCTCTGCGTAGCATCCTTGGGGAGGCAGCTGAACAGCACTTTAAAGTAAGCCTCTGCTACCCGGGGGAGCACCTCATGTTGATGTAAAAACCAGTGACGTGTTGCATCAGGCATGCCCTGCACCAGGGAACCAGCAGTAGCTCCCGGTCTCTTGTCCCCGCAGCCAGTGACAGCACCTGAATCCTGGTGCAGTGGGTCCCGGGGGGGAGGAGGAAGAGGAGGAGAGGTACCACCAGCAACGACCCACATGGGCGCACACCACCCCTAGCAAGCCCTCTGCCACGCAGTTCTCCCTGCAAGGCCAGCTGCACCGGGGCAACCTGCACAACAGGCAAAGCAGTGATGCCAAAAGGCCTTTCCCAGATCCTTCTTCCAGGAATCGCTCCGCACTGGGGGAGAGAGACTTCCAGTGGCCGCAGGTGCCTTCAATCTAGGCAGGATTGAGGAGTCAGGAGGATGCAGAGCTACGTGATCCACCTGTGATCCCGTAGGAAGCCTGTGGCAGAAAACAAACCAAACCCTGCTTCCCAGCTACCACATTCTCCTCCATCTGCGATGCTGTGCAAACAGCTGGGACATCTGAACGTAAGTGCTGGTGCTTGTGTCAGCCCACAGCAATATCCATCACATGCCAGACTGTGCAAAATACAACTGAATAACCACGTTTATAGGCGCTTGTCCTGCCCTCTCTGCTCAGACAAAAAACCGGTACAACGCCCAAGCTTGTGACTCATATGATTAACGTTCTGCATCAGGAACTTGGTGTGAATTCCTGCTTACCTCCCTGCACGGGCTCCCCCTCACCTCCCTTGCTCTGCGTGCTGCTTTACCCCGCTGACGGGGCCCAGCCCCAAAGTCCCAGAGTGCCTGGGCTGTGTAACGCAGCATGTCTAGGACAATAATCTCCAACAACCACCATTTGGGTTAGATTTCAAACCACTTGGTGCTCTGCTCTCTGCATGTCATTTGTGTGAAACGAGCTGGACGCTCGATAGCCTTCGCTGTGCCACCGTCGGGCAGCGGCCGGCCAGGTGTCACTCCTCCAGCGGAGGCAAAGCAAAGCCGCTCTCCACCTCGGCACGCCTCCTGACCGGGAGCAGAGCGGGGCCGTGCTGCCTGGCCGCTGGGGTGGAAGGAAGACCCCACGTCCCCCTCCGCGTGAGGCCAGGCGCGGGTCATCACGCCCAGCTGTGATGAGGTGCAGGAGCTGCCCCGGGAAGGTCTGACCGCATCCCTCAGCCGAGGCACAGGTTAGTTTCCAACTCCAAAGTTCTCATTTCCAGATGTTTGGGGAAACCGCACAGCAGTGAAGGGGAACCTGAGCAGGATGCGCCTGCTGGTTTCAATGGGAGTTTTGCCACTGACTTCAAAACCAAAATGATTTCAGCCCCTAACAGACAGTCAGAAGTTGGTATCATCTGATACTGCCCACAATACAACATCAACATTTACTGCGCCGCTAGGAGAGGAGACTAAATTATCCACAGAACGTGACGAAAGAGAAAACAGGCTCATATAAAGGCTTAGTTTCTGAGCAAACCCAACATTTTTGAAAAGTTCAAACAGCATCTTCAGCATCTTTGTGGCTTCTCTCACGAGAAAGAAAATGAGCAATAACTGACAGCGAGCAGCCGGGCAAGTTACTGCGCTCCTTGGGCGCACTCACATACCCAGGTGATGAAGACAACAGAAGACACTAAACAAAATATGGAAGAGTTTTCTGAGCTTTGCCTGCTACCTGTTAGGCACCTCCTCATCACTTAAGAGGCAGGAGTATGTTCTAACTTGTAAAAAGTTTTCGTGCAACTTCTTCGTTTTTATTTCAAGTGTTGGAATTGCCATGCCGACCCACAACATGATACCTGCCAAAACATCCACAGCTTTTAATACTGCCAAATTTACGGCCCGTATATCAAACCCTTTCTTCTTGGTTTGCACAGTTGTTTTCTTAAGCAAACATATGATAAGTTGAAAAATATTTTTTCCCATTCCTAAAGCACGAAAATGTATTTACTCCTTTATAATGTGAGATTTTTCCCTTCTATTTCCGTTGATTAAAAACCTGTCTTCAAGCAATAAAGTTCATTACTTGACTTTCACCTAAAAAAAAACCAAACAAAACCAAGCAGTGAAACTCCCAACAACAATAAACTAGTTTCCACACGAGCGTTTGGGGGAAAAAAAAAAAAGAAATATTCACAGAAAAGTAGCTCTAAAGCTACTTTTCATACCAAGAAACATTCACGTTTCACGTACAACACCTCAGTACAGCAGGGCTGGAGAGGACAGGCAGCGCATGCCAGAGGCAGCCTTGTCCAGAGGGGCTGGGATTTCCCAGGCCAGCAACGAAGAGACAGTAACGTGCTGATAAAAACAGCTTATCCAGATTCAGTTTAGAGCAAATGTGTCTCGCTCTAATTTCCATAGCTACTGATAGCTGTCATAACCTCTCAGCAACCAGAGGCTCTTGGGGTGATTGTGCTGCTCCCTTGCTGGACGGTGCTTGGAGGAGAGCTGCCCTGATGGAAGTCATCGCAAGCTCTGCCGTCAGCTTGCATGGGGCCGGGACTGCACCCAATATATTTGCAATGCGTGAAGTGGGATATACGGGCCAAGAAGTCGCACAGGGACTGCCTGTATGCGCCTAACCTCAGTGAGAAGTTTTTAACATAGATCAGGATTGGTTTCCCTCCATGGGTTACATACCTCAAGTACTAACACATCTTGCCCAACACCAATACTTTGCAGACTACACTTTAATTTCACATTTTTCTTTCACTCCGGACTTGGCCTCATTCATCTCAAAAATGCAGCATACGGCTTATGTGGGACAGCAGGGGAAATAAATTAACACGAAAATAATCCTGTGAAGGACCCAGAGCAGGTCACCCTGGGCATGTGGTTTGTCACCCAATGCGCAGCTCCCACGGGCTGCCCGTAGCACTGCACATGCATCTCCACAGTGCTTTCCACCAGGAGACCGGGTGTGGAGGGTCCTCAGACCCAGCCGCAGCACCCTGTCTGCCTGTTGGGGACACAGGAGATGACCACCGCAATCCACGTACACAACCCACACCCTACGGCGCAGGCAGAGGCAGCGATGCTGGCTTTGACAGCGCCCAAACCAGGACCATGTGAGTGTTGGGAGAAACCTACAGGTGACTTGAAGCACATGGCACATGGGTTTGCAGCAGGTCCTGAGGGACTGCTGCAGCAGCTCGAGACCATCTACACGTAGACATGACCTGCCTCTGCTCCACCACCACTTCCACGTGGCCAAAGCCTCTTTGCTACCAGAAGAGTTGTGAACAGTCAACACGCACTCACCAACGCCATCCTGCCACTCACCCACCAACTCCACCTTGGTGTCCCCGCCTGGGGATGAAACCTCCTTGCTCATATGCACCACCTCCACATGCGTAGCTGAGCTCAGCTTGCTCTACACACTTTGGTGGTGGTCTCCCTGCAGGAAGAAGCTTCACTCAAACATTGCCTATGTTTTTTGGTTGCTCTGTACAAATTAATTTTTAATAAACCGGTTCTAAAATGTTTTCTTTCGCAGGAAGACATTACACTGCTTTAATAGTCTCTACGAACAACAGCCTGTAACGAAAGCTTGGCCAGCAAGCTGGTGATGCCCGCTCTACGACTGCTCATGTTTATTCCTAAAGCAGTCTCTGCTTGTCCACCAGTACGTTCAAAACATGATGAACTTGCAACAGCTTTCAATCAACCTAGCCTGCATGGATAGTCAAATAGCAATCTTTCAAAACTTAAAATGCTTCTAACAGAAGCTTATAAGCAGACAAACAAGAGTTTTTTTACAGCATTTCGGAGGTGAAGTTACGCATTCAGGGTGAGAGAGTACGTGCTACAGCCACCTGTGTAGCCGTCACTTTAGTTTCCTTCACAGCTTTATAATTTCTGTCAGGTCTCTCCCTGTGTAGTCCTGGGTACGCTTGTATTGGTTTTGGGAGCTGGAAATTTATGGTAATATAAGGGAAGACCATGCAAAGTGTGGCAAAATTTGTAAGTTCATGACAAGACTTTCAAAAGCCCTCTGGGATGTCCTACCTCTGTTTCTATCAAATTATGAGTACAAAATTGTGAGCAAAAATTATTTCAGCATCCATGTGAGCAGAGGTAAGTGAATTCTGAACACTTCTGAAAATCTTCCTTTGGTCCTTCTCTAAAAGTCGTGAAATCTTAATGCTAGACAAGAGGTGGTTGGGTTATTACGTTCTCTTGCTATTGAGTTGCTATTAGTGTTTTCCACATATTATCTCACTCCCAAAAGCAATGACTGCTCTTTTCCTTCTAGGAAAAAAATAGTAACACATTTTTCACTTTGTATGGGCAATTCATGTATGTACGTCCAGCTGCCTCCCCCAGACAGACTGCCAGACCCAGCGGGGTGTATTCAGTTCCAGCACCCTCCAGTGGCTGCCCGCCACCCGAGAAGAGCCACCACTAAAAGCCCCAACAGCAGAAGACAAGACGCATAGTTTTTTGGATAGGCCGCTGATGATACAGCCCCTGAGCACCTTTAATTTACTGGTTCATATGTGTTAGCCCACCCAAGCCACAGAGGACACTGGCTTGGTCATTCTTCAGCTTGTGAAGCTGTCTCCTGGTCAAGTCGTGACACTTCATAAGGTTTGCTCTGGGAATCCTTCATTCAGTCCCCATACTAACCAATCTCCAGATATAATCCCCCGCCCCCGAAGCACTAAATTGCTTGAATTCCCCTGAGAATGAAAGGCAGAACTGTATTCAAGGACATACTAAAGCGCTGTGGTATTACATTTAGCTGACGCTGAGATGCTCCCCACCTATTTCTAAACTCAGACTTCCATAATATCATTTCATTTCCAGTCATTTAACAGCACTAACACTCCGGAGCGCTCAACAGGGCAAACCAAAGGTAATAAAGAAAAAATGCTGCTCAGCTGCTGAAATTACCTCTCTCAAAGCCAGACCAGTTTTTGTTCATCTGATTCTTTCTTTGCTCCACGCGAGCAGCAGGGCATCCCGCACCCCGTTGAAGGTTTACTGCAGCTTGCCAAAAATGTGCTCTTCCAAACAGCCGCATTCTCTGAATTCTGGGCCGCAAAGAAACACCTCCTCATCCGCAGCCTTATCTTGAGCTGAACCAAAGCACGTGTCAGACTCTGCCATCTCTGGGCAGGCTTGACAGTGTCAGGCAAGCGCGCATAACACACTGCGGTGAAAAATGCCCACTCTCCTCCACAATAACATGACTGACAGATGAGATTAGGCTTAGTACAAAGAGATTATTAAACGGCTTTTTGACATAAAAAGTGGGTCATGTGTGGGCTCTCCTTTTTGGGGGAAAGAAATCATGGGTGTTACAATGCACGAGGCAACTTCAAGAAACAAAATTTTGAGTAAATCCTAGTCTGCAAAGTTAGTCTCTGCGCAATGCCACAATATGCCCATTTATTCACGTGGATTAAAGTATCAGATTTTACAGGGTCGGTCGCTATTCAAGGAACAATACGTGCTTGTGCAGGTAATAAGCATCACCTGCAAAAGCCATAAATAACACTTAAAATTACCTTGACTACTCAACTAACTAGAAACACTGTACAACATAAGCGTACTGGATGAAATTCTGGGTTCACTGAAGTCAATAGTACATGACCAGGGTTTCACATATTGTTCTTATTTAAGTACAGTTGTTTTGCAATGCTTATTCCAAGTGAACTTGGATTGTAAATATGCAGCGGTGCCAAAAAGAGTTGAGCTGCATTGCTATCCAGATACTTACGGATATGTCATAGCGGGTGCGATCTGGTACGTTATACAACCTATTAATTAGTTCCACAACATCTTTCATACATTACTCAGTCTGGCTCTCTTTTCCAAATTTCTGGTTTTCTAGTTGCTAGATTCTAATTGCCACATCAGGAAATGCTATACACGGGTCAAGAACCGCTAGCAGGATTCCTGGTGCTTGGCAGTGCCTTGAATCCTGTAACACTGTTAAGTGTGTCTCCATTGAAATCTCTACCAGCAGAAAAATTCAGTGTTAACAGCAGCCCTGAAACTTTACCTCTTCCCACTGGGGCTGGCACAACTCTTCAGAAAATGTGAAGGTTATCATGGACGGAGCCAACACTGTCTCGTAAAGAGGAATAAACAGCCGTGTCACTCGATGCAGTGTGCTGTGCCCCACCGACCTCTATTCTTTCATCCACCTGCACGTCCTCCAGCTGCCTTGCACCGCGTTACCGACAGCTGCATTGACCGGTGCAAGCGTGGTTTGCACCAAGTTGCTGCACCTCCTACATTACTGATGGGGAGAGGTGTGTCTACAATTAGGGGGTCCACGGTCCACAGTGAGCTGCGGGGAATGTGCAGATAAAGGAGGACACTGGTCTCCTGGGAGTCTGAAGCAGTAGCATAATAACATGGAAGACAAGCAATGCAACGGGAGGTGGTATCATAGGGACATCACGGGACTTGGGGCTGCTGTAGTTACACCTGGCAGCTCTGGAGTGAGCTGTGTGATACAAGCGTGTACGTGGCTGTGTACGGTATGGACCTGCCTCCAGAGCATAACTCAAGTTGCTTGTCCTAAAAGCAACTTTTGCCTTGCAGCGTCTCCAGGGCTCCATAGCATCTGGAAGAAACTGCTGAATTATATTAGAACAACTGGCTGTCATACATCTAGGGATATTGAGGAGCTATTGTTCTTGTACAGAGCTGTCCTTCTAAAACATCTTCCTGCCTGTTTCCTGCCGGTTACATGCATGGATTTTTTTATATATATATGTATATATGCACACACACACATCAATAATAATGATAATTTTTTACCTTCAAAGTATAAACGTCTGAAATAAAACCATTCAGATGTAACGATAGAGGCTTACCTACATCCCTGTCCCTGATACAGTAGTCTGGAGAGCTCTCAAAGTATACCAGGTCATTCTTAGTTGGCTTCTTAAATCTCTTATTAGCCACAGTGAAACCCGTGCCATCTTGATTCATGACCACCTGAATCGCTCCATTGTATTTCTTCCACAGATAATCTCCTGTTTTCCTAAAGTCTGCCATGGCCAGCCAACAGGTCCTTAGAGTGCATGATCCACTCACACCGTGACATTTGCACTCCTGTTTCAAAAACCGCTTCACGGCCTGTTTAGAAACGCAGTAAAATACACACAGGTAAAACAAACTGTAATTTACACTTCTCAGCCCTTTCCCAGTCATCCTGTAATGCCAGGCTTGCAATGGGTCTCCAAATCACGGTCTGTAGTGACACCCACTGGTAGCATCAAGTCATCCCCACATGGTTGGTCTGCTCTGGTTGCTTGACTCAACCGTACACACAATCCTCCGACTGGTGGGCTTACCTTCCCTGCTCCTGCCAGTCATCCCGAGGATCGAGATGGTCCATAACGCTAGGACACTGACCGGACAGGAGGAAACGATCTGGGAAATGGACAGAATCACTCAGCCCCTTGGTAGGCGAAGGTACCCCCTTTCCCCACCGTTCTAGCTGAAGCATTGCCGTGCTGACCCTCTCTAGCTCGCCTTCGTGAAGTTGCCCTTTGCCCTGAATAGTGTTTCAAATATTTCCTAGAAATTCATAGGCATCTCATATTTAAATGATTTTGCAGAGACTGTATGAAGCATCGTACCTGGGCTAGGCATCTGCTCCACGTAAAATTTTAAAATATGGTATTTTTAAAATGCTTATAAACCTTTTAACAAACATTTTAGAGTAAGGTCTTCATTAGCTTGCACCGGAGAGACCACCTTCATCACTAATTTAATGCCTGGATAGCATTAAAGCCAATTCAGCTTCATCTCAGACATTTAAGCTATCTGTATGATGTTGGAGAACAACAGAAGGGTTCATATACAATAAGTAATTAATTCCTAATTCTGAAGTTACGGATATTTGATCTATAAATATTATGCCTTAAGGGCTCATGAAATATGAACATTTTAGAGTTTGTACAAGAGGAACAGCACCATGGGAGGAAGGTAAGAGAGAGGAAAGCTCAATGATTAGGAGTGAGACTGATGCACAGCGGGGTGGCATTTTTCAGTCAAGCTCTTGGTAATAAAGCGAGAATGTATTATAAAACCAAAGTACTTCTAATTTTCTTTCTTTCCAACTTGTAAATGATTTGACTACTTCAAAGAAGTCGCTGACGTTCCCGCAGCCCCACTTCGTTGCCAATAGTACTCTCACAAAACTGGGATTCTGCTCAGAAAGGGATTTAAGCGGATGCTTGGTTTTAACTATCTGAGTGGGAATCAGTTGAACTACTTGTATGTTTAAAACAACTTGCTGGACTGAGGCCTGGAATAGCAGAAGCAGCACATAGGGACGCAGGGCTTTTTTGTCAGGGATGTTCCTATACTGATACACAGCATATTATTTTGTATGATCCATGTGAGATTATTATAAATATTTATTCAATGTATTTTTGAATTAGTAAAATCAGAGTAGCCTAGTTTTAAAAGAAACCTATCAACACCCCTTTTGGGGGTGAGAAAAAGCCGAGGGCACAGCTAGTCTTATCCACATCCGAATGCCAGGCTTGTGAGCAGGCTGAGGTAGTGAGGTCCCTGCATCGTGGATACAAAACAGCATCCCTTTCCATAAAGCAGGTCCTAAAGCATATGAGAATGTGTTGATTATTTTTAATCACATACATTTATTAAAGTCTCTTTATCTTTTTTCTAAAAAAAAAAAAAAAACAACTACCTGCTTACCAATACTGTCTTATTATTGGTGTATATATTTTTTTAAACTTACTAAGATACTCAACTATTTCAGAAAGTACTTCCCAGCGTGAAGTTAATTCACCCCTATAAAGTCTTTGCTTGTGTCGTAGACTGCAGTCTCTTTTGGACAGTAACATAAATACAGCCATAGTATTGCATATGCGTATCACTGACCTGAATAGCCTCATCTGTCTACATTACATATTAATTACACCTGCTGGTAATAAACAGGTGGAGGAAAGATGTTGGAAGGAGAAATATTTATCAGGAAAATCATCTCCTTTCAATTCAAGCAGTACAATTCATTAAAATTGGATCTTTTCTTCTAATACGGGCTATTTAATATAGAACAATTTTACAGTTTATAAAGGGAACTTTTTAATACAAAAAGATCAGAATATGAACAATTTACTTCCTACTGAATGTACATTAAGGAAAACCAAAGACAAGAAACAAGTCATCTCTAAGATTCACTTTAGAAGAGCTTGATCTAGCACTGTAAAATATTTTCCCGTATTATTTCTGATGTTTTGGATGCAGCAAATTTTTGAATATGTTTTGAATAATGAAACAGCATATTCCAGTTTCATGCACTGTTCTTACTATTTATGACTACCACCACAAAACGTTAGTGCATGTATTCCTCAGCCCTTGCACCAGCAGTGGGCAATATGTCCGGCAGCTACTCCTTCTACTCACCTACAATAAAGAAGTAAAGACTCTTCTTGTTGAAATTGAAGAACGGTATTTTCATGCAATGTTTAGAGGAGGGTTTTGTTTAGAGCAGGTCATGCCCGAAGGCCAACACCTTTTGGAGGGACATGTATTTCGGATTTATTTTCTTAAAAAGTGAAGTAATTGTATTTTATGTCTGCTCATTTTGTGTTTAGGTTTACTGTATACATACAGACATGGACAGTATGGTTTTTTTCTCCAGCGTTATTTTGAATTTGCTCATTAATAGTCAAGCCTGTTCTTCAGTGTGGTCTTCAGCCTCCCTTAGGAATTTCTATTCCTTATTAACTGAAAGTAAAACTCCTCCATATATAGGGGTTAGGCTCCAAAGCAAGCCTCCATCCAGACTGATCCTGCAACGACTTGGGCTCGGGCTTAACGTCCCACACAAGGAGCCACTGAACTGACTCAGACGGGAGCACTGTCAAGCAGTTGCACTCAGTCTGTTTGGAGATCTCTGCCACGCTGAACCTCCCAGGGAGACAGAAATAGCATCTCAGGCCCCCGCTCAGCCCATACTTCTTCCTAACTGCTGAGATCAGTCAGCAACCGTTACCTGCCCCAGACCTGTGAGAGCTCACTGAGAGCATCTCCAGGCATCTGCTGGATGGACACCCACCTTCCTTCCAGCTCTGTTGTTGTGAAGGTTCATCAGCGCTCTTGCATCTTTTCCTTTCCGTTCTTTGGCATCCACGAAGGCTCTGGCAAATTTAACGCCGTAGTCGATGTTATCGCTGCAGCCACCCCAGTCAAAATGGCCCTTGCTGTCCTTGGCAGAGCCTTTCTTCTTGGGATCGCAGGAGCAGGATTTCAGCTCCCCTTGGCTACATGCCCTGGTGATGGCAAAAACAACCCCAGCAGAGGAGATGGCATGTACAAAAGCAGATTCCCGACTACCTGAAACAAAAAAGTCGCTTTAAAAATCGTCGGGGTCGTTCGTTTGAGTGGCTATCCTAACTCCAGCCAGTTAGCCTGGGCTTTTTTGCTGAGCAAAAGATAAAACTGGGCTGAAATCACACAAACACACATTCCCTGGAGCCAGAATTAGTCATGGCTTAAACTTGGACCCCTCCCTGGTAAAAGCTCATCAATATAGTGTTAGAGTTGGAAAACATTAAACGTTTGCTTCTGATATTGATTAATATACTTCCATGGATCAGTTGTTTTGTACAGATATGTGAATAGGACAGCTGGTATTTCTAACACGTTTCATCGATTTAGAGAAATATATGAAGTGCTATTTCAGAGACAGGTTTAAGAAATTATTAAATAGGGACACTGGAACAACATGTACATTGCAAAATACTGAAAATAACTCTTGAAACTAGGTTTTCCTCTTCTGAAGCACTCAGAATAAACTTTCCTGCTTAAAAGGCGGTAGGGAGAAATCTTGGGTGTTATTTTCTGAAAATAAATTAAATTTAGGTTTTCTGCCTAGAACCAAGCCCGGTAACCGTAATTCACACAAACAAGTTCCATTAAATCAATGGCACTACTTGTGTCATGCTTGAGGCAGGATTTGGCCTGGCAGCTGTGACTTCCACACGCCAGCTGCTCGGGCAGTTTTCCCTGCTCTTAATGAAGATACGTTATTATACCAAAGATTATCTGCATTTCTAGGCTATGCCTACTCTTAGGCTATCGGGTACGTACTTCAATGCAGTAACTGCTTAAGTTTATTTTAAGATGTAGTAATGTACAATACAGAGCTATGTTATATTGGCACAACTCTATGTATGGTAATGGGGTGTTTTCATGCTTTAAAAGTTTTTTAGCACGGAAAGACTGAGAAGTAGATTTTTGTGCGGTATCTAAGGCCACTAGCAGTGAGAGAGACCTGTTCAGAGGACTTGTAAGCCTTAAGTAACGTTAGCACAGTAAAGTAGGACCCCAAAGAGGGAATGTTATCTGTGATTTTTATTGTAGGGGCAGCATTAGACCATATAACTTATTATTTGGTATTTATATTCCAGTAGCATCTAGATGTTTCAAATAGGAAGGGCCCTAGACTTCCGTGTGCTGTGCAGACCTTTGGCAAATGGCAACTAAAAGCTTGCAAAAGGACTGGGCAAACCCTGCCTTCCCTGCACTAAGTTGAAAATCAGGCGGGGGATATTGTGGCTTGTTACAAATCATGCCCTTCTGAAGATTTCATTTCTGAGAAAACATATTCAGAAACATCACTTTTACAAATTAAAAAGAAACACTGGATGTCATTGGAAGATAGAGGTTTCATTGGAGTTTATTAAACTAATCAAGAACATTTCATTTCAAATTAGAGCAATATCAAGCTGCATTTCCCATCGCATTCCCTGCCTGATCAGGTTCAGCATAGAGCTCAGAGGGAAGCCCGACGCCTTAATTCTCTCCCATGAGCCAACAGTGAAAACTTCACTTTTGGAAAAACTGCGTTTTTACTTTTTTTATGAAGTAGCGTCACCAGAATTAGGCCGTGTTCTGTCAGACGTGTTTTCCTGAATGTCAGACAAACCTCATCGAAAACTTCAGCTGACGAGTGACATTACTGGTTACTCACAAATAATTGCTAAGGGAACATGAAGCCGGTTACAGGAACCAACCGTTTACCAGCAGCAGAGCCGGGCACCAAATGATGCTCCGTGGATGAAATCCCACTGCTCGGGTCAGCGTGCCCAGTGTCTCCTATCCTCCTCCCCATCCCCTCCGCTGGGGCAGCGGCCCCGGGGTACTTTCCTCCTCCTGTCCCTGCAGGTGCCATAGAGAGGCCATCTCAAACGGTGCCGGCGACAACCCAGGGACACAAGTGCCGGGGCGGGGCCAGCCCCACCAGCTGTGTGCCACGGCTGTGCGCCCCAGCGTGGTGTTCGGTGAAAAGAGCTACCGTTTAGAAGAATCTCAGCACGTTTGTCACTTGGATAGGGACATCCTGGCACGGTAAGAGATCTCAGCCCTTTCTTTAAGCCAAAAGGACCGTATAAGCTGTCTGAAGACTCACTAGATGCCTTAGTCCAACATTTCGGTGGCAACAAGACCCTGCTTACCCATCCTCCCTCAGGGTGGGAAGCACGTTGTAGCCCTCAGGTGCCCAGGGTCTGCACAAGCCTGGCTCACCCCTATCAGATGTGTCCCTGCTTCTCTTTCCCCCAGAGCCTGATCTGAAGGACCAGTTGTCGCAACCCCTGCAGAGGGCCGACGGCCTGGAGGGCAGCGCTGCCCAGCACGCGCGCAGACCCCACACCTCGCAGGCAGCACAGCTCTGCGGGACTGCGTCCTGCTCCTGCGCTTCCCTGGGGAAATGCTCCAGCGAGAACCGGCCTGCTGAAGGGGTTGTCGTCTGCCATCCCAATGCACTGGCATCCTGTTTGGACATGGGCTGCTCCTTTCAGCACCCCCCCCCCCCTCCCCAGGCAGGGTGGGCTGTGCTGGAAAGCCCCCTGCCCAGCTGCTGCATTCTGGCACCTCGATTTCTCTGTAGCCCTGAATTTGGGGGTCCATTACACAAAGAAAGCCTGAGAAGTTGGGAACTGCAGGGCCAGCCCCTAATATGCCAACTCCCCCTTTCTGAACTTTGCCTGTGCATTTCTGCTCTGATACAGGTTTTTAAGCAAAGCAGTACTTCTCGCTACCGTCTGTGCCGTTCTGCTGACCGTGAGACTCCAAGATAATTTTGCATTTCCCCTTGCCTTCCTCCTGAAATGTAAAACGAGGCTTCACCGCTGCTAGGACCAAGGGCAGCAGGAGGAAGGCCACCGCTTGCCGTCGCTCTCCCGGCGTTACCGACCGCGCCAGCCCTCGCGCTGACCGTCCCTAAAGCCCCTTTCAGCCTTACGCCGGCCCTCTAAAACCCCTTCCACCCGCAGCCCGGAG
>NW_008824806.1:447454-448453 GCF_000699105.1 Pygoscelis adeliae | reverse complement strand
CCCGGCCGCTGCCGGCTCACCAGGCCCGGCACGTTGTCGCACATCACCCGCGACGAGCCCACGGCCCCCATGTACCTGCGGGAGGGAAGGGGCAGGGGAGCGCCGGGGGCCCGCGGCGACACCCGGGCACCGGCTCCGGGGGGGTCCTCAGCGCCCCGTCTGCGGGCAGGAGCCTTCCTCTGGCGGATCCAGAGCTGCAGCTGCCTCTGCCCTTTTGGTGGAAATCCTTTAAAAGTAGTCTCCGACGCTGTGTGTTTTAATAACGTGAAGCATGTAGGAGAACCCCAAACCCCGCTCTTACAGCTCCGTGCAGTACTTAAAAAAAAAAACAAACCACCAAAAACCTTGACAAAAATTAAATTACATCATCATCTGTATCCAGATGGTCTCTATTAGTCCTGAAATGTTTCGAAAGGTACCTTTTATAAAACCCAAACTCCTATAGGTGTCTTTTGAAGGGATCAAACAGAAGAAAATGTCCTTTTCTGGTATTTTCATTATTTTATACGATCATAAAATCGTTAAAGCCGTGATTTAAAAAAACCCAAACATTTAAGTGGCGGTTAGAAGACACCATGACAAAAAGCCACTGCAATAAATAACACTTATATGGCTATGGACACAGATAGATAGTCATTTTATTGAAATATGCTCGGTCTGATAAATCAGGCTGTGATCCCGCGTCAGCCAGTGCCCAAGGTTTAAACGTGCTCCCCAGGTTTATAAGAAGCGGTTTATCTCCTCTTCTACGCCAAGACTTTTCAGTCTGGGCTTGGTTGGGGTCCCCAGCTTGAGGGGCGGGTTTCTGTTTCCATCCTAACCCGTTACACGGACCCGTGTTTTGCAGCTCGCTTGGACGCCCCGCAACGAGACCAAATACCGTGCGAAAGGGGGTCCCGCGCTGCCCGCAGGGCTTTCGACCCTTTGCACTTGCAGCTTGCAGTTCAGCGAGGAGAAACTTTGCAGGAGGGAGGGGACGGGGAGGGCGAGGAAGAAGGG
>NW_008824806.1:437717-445473 GCF_000699105.1 Pygoscelis adeliae | reverse complement strand
CCCGCCATTGGCCCCGACCCCCGCCCAGACCCGATGCCCTGCCCTTGTATCCACGCGTGGGGAAAACACGCTCTCTCGCTGCTAAACGTATGGGTGAAGTGCCCCGCTGTGCCTCAGCCCGCGGCGCGGCAGGCCTCGCCCCATCGCATACCCTCTTTTCCCCTCCTGTCCTTCTTGCGTGTCCTTAATCCATTCTTTCTTCTTCACCTGTGCAGCATTCGCTCCCATCATCTCGCCCTCACCTTACGCCACCTCTTCGCCGTGGAGGTCTCCTCTCTCCCTGTCCTCCCAGTGCAATGAGAACTTCTCCACCTCCAGACTGAAGAACCTTTCCGCTCTTCAACTCCCCATTCACTCTTCCCGCTGCTGTTATCGACAGCTTCTTTAACCATCACAAAAGCACAACCAAAGCACACCAGCTGAACGGTTCCAGTAAGTCAACTTCATCAGCCACATCTCACCCACAACAAACGCAGTCAGGCTAGTGCCACAGAAGTCAGCAGCTGCCCTCGAACTCCAAGCAGTAAGGAAAGCTGTCCTGTCCTTTCACATTGGCACTTTTCCAGGACCAGCTGGACCAGTTTCACCCACTTCTCAATTTAACCTTAAAAAAACCCCAAAACCCAAACACCCCCACAAAAACCAACCAACCCACACCCGACCCCCCCCACCCCTGGTATCAGAAAAGCTTTCGGCTGCAGAGACTTTGGGTTAAGGGCTATTGAAGCTTGGAGCACATTACTGCTCCTCCAGCAGTACTACTTGCCCAGAGGCAACTACAGTTCCAGTTACTAACTCCAGCAGGTCTTAAAAGCAACAGATGAGCATTCAATATCTATTTGATAAAGTATTATCAGTGTGAAAAAACACACTCCGATTTTCAGCTGCTGGCCAACTTCAGTTTCTGAAGTTTAAGAGATACACCTTGGATCAAGTAGCAGGAGAGAGAAACACCAGCAAATTCCAGCAGCATTTTAGACCCCTCTGAGCAGAGGCCACCAGCCTTCTCAGGTGTGCAGTAAGAAGTTTGCCCATTTGGTTTTTCTGAGATACCCATCTGTATTAACAGGACCTCCTCTACCTGTGGCAACCGCACCAGTGGCTCATGAATGTTGTCCCCTTCCTCTCCAGAAGAGTCATTTACCACATTTGCATTCCAGCTTTACTGCTGTCCAGATTCCTTCTCCAAGCACGGCACTCTGTGCTGGCCTTACATAAATTCACCTTGGATACATTTCTCTCTGTTAACCACTCTCTCTTGTTATACAGAATGACAGACTGGGCAAGGTTGGAAGGGGCCCTGGGGGACCTCTTCCAGTCCAACCCCCTGCTCAGAGCAGGGTCAGTCAGCAGGTTGCTCAGGGATGTGTCCAGTTTTGAGTACCTCCAAGGACAGAAACACTACAACCACTCTGGGCAACCTGCTCCAGTGTCTGACCCGAGATCAATTTTTTCCCCCTCATGTTTAAATGGAATTTCCTGCATTTCAGTTTGTGCCCATAGCCTCTTGGCCTGCCCCTGGGTACCACTGAGAAGATCCTGGCGTATTTATACATGCGGATAAGATGCCCCAGAGCCTTCTCTTCTCCAGGCTGAACAATCCCTGCTCTCTCAGCCTCTCCATGCCACGTAGCTCATGTGCTCCAAGCCCTTCAGCATCTTCATGGCTCTTCACTGGACTCACTCCAGTATGTCCACGTCCCTCTCGTACTGGGGAGCCCAGAGCTGGACCCAGCATTCCAGCTGTAGCCTCCCCAGTGCTGAGGAGAGGAGAAGGATCACACCCTTGACCTGCAGGTGATGCAGTGCTGCTCCTGATGCAGCCCTGGAGAGGCCTTCGGCCCTCCGTGCCGCAGGAGCAGGCTGGACTTACAAAGCTGTATGTGCCTCCGACGAGTATGATGCACACAGTTTCTCATCCAGTCAAGAAATCATGCCATGTGCAATACAGATAACAGCGGAGCAGCCAGGAACACTGAAAGCCCAGTTCTTTGAATACATATCTTATGAAATTGAGCTGAGGTTTTTCAATACAATAGTGAAAATAATGTAGTTAAACCTGTATTTCTACATTCAAATAAAGACTGTTTTCAGAAAAGCTGAAGGCATGGAAGGCTCATCTGAGAAGAACAATTATTAAGAAAAAAACCCCACCAAACCCTTAAGTAGAAGGCATCTTCCCGTATGTATCACAGTCAGTAGCACAGCTTAAAAGAGAAAGAACAGAAAATCCTTCCCACAGGGATCCCACTTCCAGGGACTATGGCTCTTCATTACACGAAACTACGCCACTTGAATCAGGATAAAAACTAAAAGTAAGTTAACAGCTATTAAAGCTGTTAAGGATACACATCACATTATTCATTTAATACCAGTAATAGCTCATTTCATACCTCACCGCTTATCATTTCTGGTCTGTAAAATACAGAGCCCCATTACCTGGAAATTCCTATTTCTAGAATAGGGAGATTTCCAAATATACATTTCCCCCATGCCTCCAGAACAAAGAAATGACAGTAAAAGTCTTTAAAAGCAGAAACCTGCAGTTACGATACCTGCTAGACCTTCAAGCTTTTTATCTGTGCAAAAAAGTTTATCTCCCGTATGAATACCAAAATGGACCGCAAGGAAGCAGACAACTAACATGGACAAGCTATGGATCACTTAGTCGCCCTTTCGTGATGCAGGGTAAGATGAATTTATTCAACTTATTCCGAAAGAGACTTGTTTAGCAAGGCTGAAGACTCAAAATCTTCCATCACATAGGGCCCAAAGCAACATTTGTAGTACTTGACTAGTAACACAGCAGCTTTGTTTGGGAAAGACGACCTGTAACTTTTGCAGAACTGCTGGAACAGAGAAGGCAAATGCAAGCAAACGCCTACTTACACACATGAGCAAGTTACAGCTTTGGGGAACACCTGAAGGGGTTCAAAGATGGCAAGAGGAAAAAGAATAAACTGCACAGCTCAAGCTTAAGTCTTGCCCCCAACAAGGCAGTTGGATGACGAAGAAAAACCAAACACAGCACTTCTCTAAGTCAGTGGACAAGGTAATAAAAAAGCTCACTCTTTCTCAATTTAAGAATGCACATACCCAAAATTACTGTCTGCTATTTGCAACTGGTACCCAACAAGAATAACTGGGCAATGCCTTATGACAGACCAGGTACTCCACAAGTCAAATTTAAAGAGCGGGGCAAATCCCAAAGCCCAGGAGGAGACACAACACACACAATCTACAGTTTATTTTGGGCAGGACAAATTAGAAATAAAGATTCTTTAGGCTCTTTCAGATCTCCACGGGATCACCCAAGGCCCTAATTTTACATAACAGTCTAAAGATTCAGAAAAGGCCATTGCATGAATATTCATCCGTATGAAGAGAAGTTAGGTATCCAATGGTATTGCAAGTAGGAACCTCGCTGCATCTTTAAGCAACTATGTATCTGCAGGATACACAGTTGGATTGGCCCCAGGTCCAATCCACTCAATCCTCCCGCACCTCAATTTGCACTACAGTAAGAGGAGAACAATACCTCACGGGGCTGTGCAGCTTACCTGCTCAATGCATGCAAAGCTCTTTAGCGTTCTCCTCCAATCTCCTCATAGATGTGCAAATCATTGTATTCTTACTGTTCTGGGATAATGACTTTAATTTGATGACTTACAGAAGGAGGCCTCTCAGCAGGGACATTTTCATCTGAAGGCTCCCTTACCGGGTGCTGGTGGGGGTGAGAATTTTGACAGCGTAGCTCAGGGGACAGATGTTGAAGGAATCTCTTTCTTTGCTTCCTGCCCTATCACAACCAGATTGTGATACCTTCTCAAACCAAGAATTTGAAAGAGGCGCTGGAACAACATGAAAGTGAATAAAGGACCTTGAAATTCATCGTTTAAGCCCACGTTTGGAATCTGAAAATAGACATTTTTTTATGATACAGTAGGTTAAAATAATCTTTTGTTTATTTGGCTCTTAACTCACGCAACATAGTTCGTGACCAATCAATTAACGGGATGGTTCAGAATGGTTATTCCAAGACCCTTGCTTCTCCTGTGTGGTTTATGCCATTTTGAACAGTATTCTTCAACAGTGCACCCTGCTAAGGATGCTGCTGGCAGAAAGGCTATGTTTAACCCAAATGCTGTTCACGTGTGTTTGCAATCGTGATTATAAGCACCTGAAATAAGTGATCCATGAGATAACTTAGCAGGATCAGCTTCTCCCAAACGTGTTTTGGAGGTCAGCTCCAAGTGTTCAGAATTTTGACTCATTTCTGCAAAGAATGTTTTATTGTAACTCTCAAACTAGAAAACACTTATCAGCAAGTATCATGCATTATTTTTTCCCTCATGGGTATTTTACACTGATGGCATCATTCACATTGTTATACCTATAATTTAGTTAAATACTGATAAAACTATTTTCTGGAGCAGATTTCCTATTCAACTGCAAGACCTTCAAGGTTAGCTTAAAAGGCCTCCATACAAGTGGATCTTTTCTTCAAATTCGTGGAAAAAGATAATTTAAATTTTTAGTTACTGTTTCAAATGACAAGATCTACTAGTGGTAGGAAATGCATCTCTTGAAATGGAAGCTACTTTCAGTGTCCTTTGAGGTGGCTTTGTTATGCAAATTCCCACTGAGGTGGAGAAGTAAGGAATAGTGAGGCTAAGTAACAGAACCTTTTCAAGGGCAGTATCACAGAAATCTTACTAGCGGTTGAAATAATTCCACTTAACTACAGTGAAAGTACATGTTGGAAACATAGTATGAACAAAATGCCTGCCCACCTTCCCACTCCCCCCAAAAAAGAGAAAAAAATAAAGAACAAAAAAAGGAAAAAGCCCCTCACCCAACAGAAAAACCCAAAAGATGTTACATGTCAAAGTTCTAGTAATACTTATGAGCCATCCCATCACTGGGAACTGCATTTGAATTGTATTTTGAGCTAATTAGAGAAGGAGTGTTGTGTACATATAAGGTTCCATGTGTATGACAAGCAGTTAAAACTGCACTTTACAGATTTTTGTATTTCCACAGGTTTTTCCATTTCCATGGATTCTTCCTTTTGTGATATGCATCTTGTTAGTTCAGGATTAATTATAAAGTCATATCAAGAAACAGGTAACTTTTTTAAATACTTCCTTTTCTATACTTTGCTGGTGCAAGTCAGTATGCTGATAGTATGTGCACTTCTCCACTTCTGCTGGTAGGTGGTGGTGGTGGGGAATACAGCTTATCCCCTCTGACCCCAAAGTTGGGAACAGAATGGAAAAAAAGCCAACTTATGTTGTGTTTGCCTCTGGCCTCATCACTCTGTAGGATGTTCCTTGCATTGCAGGAGAAACCTGGGAGGAAAGGAGGTAAAACAATTGCAGGAACAAGGGAACATACTAACACCCAAGGTAGTTTTCCAAAACAAAAAGCAGAGAACAACCGTGACAGCAATTGGAGTAGCGCTCAGGTTTTTATCTTCTCATTACTAGTCTCTGGAGGGAACACCAAAGATTAAGACTCCACACAACATCTCTGAAAACAGAGGAGAACTAAAGCATGACACATCCATTGAGGCTTACGTTATTTTAGACCTTGATATCTACCTTGATAGAAGAAGGTCCCTTCAGAAATATTCAGCATTTTTACAGATGTTTATTGAAGTTTGCAGAAACATAACTGATTTGAATTAACTTATACCAATTCCCTTTTTTTCAACATAGCTGGTTTGGTAACCAGATGAAAAACAGGTATTAATGTTTCACTGCAGAATTACAAACACCTTTTTAAGTGGACAAAATATTAAGAAAAAATTACTCTAAGCATGAAGCTGTTGTAATGAAAGACCAGACCAAGAAAAACCACGCTGCTATGCCTTTTAAGTTGCTTGCATTCTTATAGCAAAGGACTGCTATAATCCTTTTAATAGATGTGACGAAACTCTTAATAGAAGTATCCCTGAGGAAACAGATTTCAGGCATAATTTGACTATCATAGTTCGGTGGGAAATGACTTTTCAGGCAATCTGTAACAAGATTGCCACAGTCCTGTGATTGTGACAGAGAATAAAAAGTACACCTCACTGGGAAGTTTTTCATACGATAGATTCATATGAAAAACTTTAAGAGAAAAGATCTTTACCAACATAAAATTGCATGAGATACTTAAAATATTTTAAACCCTCCCAACCCCCAAAACACATCTGCATCATAATTTTAAATACAAACATGTGACAGAATTATTTGCTTATGTTCACCTCTGAGCAACAGCTAAAGGTAAAATGAAACTAGTAATTAGTAAGCAATAATTGCAGCTTTATGCCAAAAAAGAAAAGATCTTAGACCTACAGTCTATTCAAAAATAATTTTGAAAATAAAACCCTAAGATATATTTAAGTAACAGTTTTAATTTTTAATAACTTTATTTCTAGATCAAAGTACTTACTGGATGCAAATACTACAGATATGATGAGAAACTACACAAATTTTCACATGACTTCAGCTCAGCTGCATATACTGAACAGAAGCATAATGTGACTAAGTTTTCCAAAAGTATTCATAGCACTAAAATTAAAGTCAGGTTTTCTTTACCACTAACTTAGTTATAAAGAAGAAAAAAACAAATCCAAGTAATGTTACCGCTCCCATTTTTACTAATCTTTTTTCCAAGGTGGGTGCTTTTCCTGGCAGTTTCACTCGGCTGGGGTCATTCTTCTGTTCATGCTGAGGCAGATGTTAAGTTCATGTAAAAAGTGCAACAAAGAAAAAAAAAAATTACTGTGAAAGCTTCTTAAGTATGTGATAAAGTACCCAGTCCTAAGAATCTGCATGCATCTAGGATTGATATTATTTTTTTCTCACTGTCTCTGCCCTACTTCAATTGAAATAAATGTGTGCAAACCTTTACCTGATCTGATGCTCAATCATTCTGCAATATCTGATTAGAAATATGTAATATATATAATACATATATTATACATAAAATACATAATTAGAAAAACAAACTGTTCATTTACAAACTTAATTTCTCAGGAGTAAAACACACTGCTAATAGATGCTACAAAACTCTAATAACAAATCATTTAAACTCCAATTGTCAAATATTTTAACCAGAACTTTTGCCATTTAATTACTAAAACAACTGTTTATTAAAACAGCACATTAATTTCAAGGAAGTCTAATCTGTTACATATTTAAAGGGAGTGGAAAGTACCTTACAAGTGCCTGCTCAAATACGTGTTGAAGCCGAGTGGAGCCTTGTCATGAAGTGCAGCAGGGTTAGGTTCCAATTCCCTATCTTAGTTTATAATGCTTGGAAGGCCATCTCATTTACCGTGCTTTCAAAAATTATATGCTACAGACATAACATGTACTGCTGGCAAAGTCTTGTAATGACTAAGCTTAGCAAACAGTACTGAAGATTTTAAGGGAATTTATACAAACTTATTATCTAAAAGGTTTAACTGTTTCACTTAAATTGGCACTTGTCATAATAACCATTTCAGTGCTCTACTCATTCAAGAGTGCCCCACCATAAATTAAGAAGCACAAAAAAGTTTCGTATTAAAGTCTTCATCAGTGAAATTCATAAAACACTACAGTATTTCAATAGAACAGGAATTACATTTTTGAAGTAATTAGAAGGCTAGAATATAACACCTCTGTTTAACACTGGGTACAGAGCCACCGTGCTTCATCTTGACAGCTATAAAACCTTAAGTACAGATGAGAGCAAAGTCAAGTGGCACCTAACTCAGATC
>NW_008824806.1:431332-437697 GCF_000699105.1 Pygoscelis adeliae | reverse complement strand
ACTTGCCTGCACATACAGGAGGCAAATATATACATACAATTGATTTCTGCATATGCAAAAAAAGGAACACAAATAGCTAAAAAGTTCTTTGCCACAACCTCTATCTACCTCTTAAATATATTTGGTGTGAAGTGATTTATTGGGAGAAGGCTGTTATATTACATTAAATTTACTTAAACTACAGGAAATTGCATTAGTAGCATTATACTCAAGGTCTCAGTTCCACATGGCTTCGTTCAGCAACAGATTCCTTTCTGACACTGATGCTCCATTTACTCTACCCCAGCGGCCATTCCTTTTGCTAGCCTATTACTTAAAATGACCCCATCTGACAAGAGCGTGTCATTGTGTTGGTTTGAGAATGACTGATGTGGTGCTAACATCTAGCCTTGACCTCTCCCACCCTCTTCTTTTGTCACTCCCCAGTTATCTGGGATGCCTCCCATTCAATCCATAAAACCTTAGTATCTTCCTTGTGAGTCAATAATTCCAAACAAAAGATTCCTTAATTAAGAAGTAAGAGTGTAAGTATTCAGAGTGGTATTTATGCCACAGTGGTTGTCCAAGAGCACAGGGATGCATTCCACTTAATTCTTTCCTGTGGTAGACAGAAAAAGATCGACTGTGCCTCCCTTTGGAGACTGTCCACGCTGCTGTGGAATATTCTAGATTATTTCTCATTGTGTACACAGAAAGGTGGAAGGGGGAGAGGCGGATGCAATGTCCAAGCTACAGCTAAAGAGCCTGTGGCAGACCAAGGTATGAAACATTTCACTGATGGATGTCACATTTGAGGTTGCACGCAGAAACTTGTGCACAGTATTTCATAGCCTCACTCGCACATACCCACCTTCTCCACCAGGTCCTTCAGTTTGGTAACTTCTTCTCCCAGCTTTTCAACACTGCAAACCAAGTCTTTGCAGACTTCAATAAAACTTTCAGTCGGTGCCCACTGCAGTACTATCTGTTAATAGTTACAGTTATTTGCCAGAATTACTGTAGATTATAATTTCATATTCTTTAGTTAACGTATCATAAAAGACAGTGTCAGAAAAAGTTTATAACTGCATTTATGCTGGGTTTTCATTATATGATTTATGCACAACATGATCTACTACTCTCTATCAGCCTTTGTGGGAACCTTTTGTCACTTTAACTCCCCTATCAGCAGAAACACTAAGAAATAGATCTATCTCCTTTATTTGAGTGGCTTAACTCTTTGAAATAAATTATTTTAAAAAGTGTCCTTTAGAGAAAGAACATTGGACAGCTCTATATAACTGCACGATAATCAAGACAGTTGATGAGTATTCATATTTTTCATTTAACAAGGTAGGATAATATTCTAGAATAGAATAATATTGGATATCAGGAAAAATTTCTTTACTGAAAGAGCAGTTAAACATTGGAACAGGCTGCCCTGGGAAGTGGTTGAGTCACCATCCCTGGAAGTATTTAAAAGACGTGTAGATGCGGCACTTAGGGACATGGTTTAGTGGACATGGTGGTGTTGGGTCAACGGTTGGACTTGATGATCTTAGAGGTCTTTTCCAACCTTAATGATTCTATGATTCTAATATACTCTACATCAATCTTTTTTTCTTTGGTTGAATACCTTGTGAGAATTTTTGAGGAAATGCTTATTCATGGTCTGCACAGGAACAGTCAGCTTACTACACTCTTTATTCAACTTCTGAAGAAACTTGAGAAATTCATCTTCGCTATAAAAATAAAACGATATTCTGTTATTTGTTAAAGGCTGTAACTTTTTGCAAGCTAAATAGTATCTATGCATTTCCAACATTGGCTAGTGAGTGAACCAGACATGCAGTTTCATTGCGTTTCATTCATTAAAAAAAAAATCCAGTGTCATTTTAACACAGGGTAGTTAAACACTACATTTAACATCTTAGCAGGTTTTTGGCATTTGGTTTCCCCTCTGGCCCCGCCTTTGGAAGGACAACAAATCATTAAGTTATCTGGAATATTCAGCTAGTAAGGCACACTGAAAGCTGAAAAAGCGTCACCCAAAAGCTTTTCGGAAACATTCTATTAACCTCCACTTCTGTTTCTAACTCTCATCAATCCTGTATTATCAATGAAAACATTTCATTACCTGCTGCATGAAAAATTTTGTAACGCACTAGGCATAATAACTGCAACGCTGTTTTCCTGTGCATGTGTGCATACAGATCACAGTCTTGCAACACCAGAAACAGAGAATTTATAGTAAATTTTATGCTGACATATCAATATTCCTATTCCCACAGCTTACATTTTTGAGGAAGATGTGGGGGGGAAAAAAGATCTGGTTTGTACTTTGGAGCTTGGACTGAAATGACTACGTTAGAGTCATTTCATCTCCAGCATAGTGGAAAAAAGAAGAATCCAATGACACTGACTTGACCCCTGGATCTGGAAATACATTCCTCAAAGCTTAAAATACCCGATGTTATCTACTTTGAAGAAATTTATACTTAGTGCTAAAATACAAGCAGGAAGACAAGTCTGAAAATTAGATCAGTATCTCCAAAGAGTGGAGAAAAGGATAGAAAAAATCAACAGACTAATTTCAACGCTAAGTTTCTAGAGCTTCCACGTGACACTGACTCAACTTATTTCACTGTAAGCCTCAGAGAGTGTCAGTTATAAGTCACCGTGCTGG
The DNA here is from genome assembly GCF_000699105.1 of Pygoscelis adeliae. Classification (NCBI taxonomy): domain Eukaryota; kingdom Metazoa; phylum Chordata; class Aves; order Sphenisciformes; family Spheniscidae; genus Pygoscelis; species Pygoscelis adeliae. The sequence continues at coordinate 435,032 of NW_008824806.1, read as the reverse complement.
CCAGAAAGTTGTTGCCATAGGCAGAGGAAAGGGGGGCAAGGAAGGAGATCATCCATTTGTTTTTACAGCGTGAGCTCTCAAACCCTGTAATGCCTGAGAAGTGCCTATATCTCCAGTAAAGTTTCCACTAGCTCTAAGCCATTCAGATGAATAACAAGCAGGGCCAAAACAAGAGACAATTTTAAGTTCCTATTGCAGGACTTCCCGTTATATGTACTGGAGGATCTGAATAAATTAGTTCAGACCCCTCTTCTTTTCCCTAGGGCAATCTGCTACTAAACCTAAATGCAACATACTCACACCACCTTACTTGCCGCTGCTTCTGGTGGCAAAAAGGTATACATGAAATTTGCCAAACAGCTAAAGTAAGCTACACGCCAGTGAGGTGCAAGTATCTAAACAGAGACTGAATCTTCAACTTTGGCACAAGATCATTAGTGAGCAAAGTTTCCACCGCTGCTCAGAACATCTGTGATTTGCAACACTGCTTAACTGTTAAGACTTTAACACTTAAAACAGAAATATATAGAAGCATCAGTAGGGATGCTGGAGGTTAAAAACCAAGACTGTTCATGGTTTTTTATGAAGATGGGGAAGTAAGAAAGCCTATTAGCTTGTTTTTATAAAATAAATTATTACTTATTTCAGAACAATATAACTGAACTGAATATTGAGAGTAAAAAACCCAAACACTAAACAAAATAATCACATCTGGAGATAGTCTGGAAGTTTCTCCCATGTTACTACAGTCAAGCCATGCTCATAAAAATTTCCTTTTACTTAGAAAGATAACTTTTTAGCTGGCTAGGATCAGTTATGGCACCTTCTGTGTTTTGTCACAAAGGAAATTATTTTTAGGAATTCTGGAAGGATTCTCAGCAAAAATAAAGTATGTCATGGGCATGAAATGGGGAGAAAAAAAAAGGAAAAGAAAAACATTTATACTTCTCATGCTTCTTTATTATACCAATAATAGGTCTTAAAAACCATTTTAATGGAATTTTATATCTGTTGCAGTAACATGTTCTTATATTTGTAAATGGAAATAACATTTTCAAAAAAGAATCGCTTTTTAAAAGAATTAATGGCTGTCAAAACACCAGTGGCTAAACAGTGCTAGACACTCTGTGAGTTTATAATCAATCAGTTCAACATTTTCTGCTATGTTAGTTTTTCTATGACTTAATGACTGATTTTGCTTCTCACAGAATGACTTTGAACAAGTGGGAAGTAAAATCTTCATATAATAGCATGTAAACATAGCCTACGATTTTAGTCTCAAGGTCAGATTCCTAGAATGCATGTCAAGCCATTTTCTAGAAAACGATGCAGTGCTTGCTGTAACCGAAATGCTGTCATATTTTGTGTACTTCAATCTTTAATCAATCAATTATTTTCTGGTTTTGAGAACTATGTATGATCTAAAACCATACTGTACTAGGAATTCCATATGTCACTGGTGTGTGAGACTGCACCGGACATCATGTGGGTTTTTTATTGTATTTGGCCACACATGCAGTGTGAACTGTTAACTTTTTGTATTTCTCCACTTATTCCCTCTGTTCAAATTTTTAAGCAGTTCTGCTTAAATGTATATACTAAACACCACTACGGACCAATCTCAAAAAAGCATACATTTCTAGCACAAAAATGCATGAAGCTTAAACTGGGCAAAGTCCTCTTAAACGGCAGCTAATTATCCCTTGCTGAAGAGTCAACATCGTTTTCTAAAGGTGCCTAACTTGGACAGCTAGACACCCAGATGCCTGGCCTACCACCTCAGCTCAGCAGCAAAGCCTCTATTTTAATAGGAACAGCTCAGGTGCTGTCGGACTATTTATGGTGTATCCATATCGTACTGGTTTGTACCCTCCTGTGAGCTGGAACTTTAGTTCTTCAGTCTTACAGCACACATACTAGTTTGCACCTGGATTCTCTTCTGGAAGTACACAGGTACTTGTTTTGATGGAGAAATCTCCTCAAAGACTAGAAGCAGCATCAAGGTCCTCTGTTAGGACACGAACACCCTGCTCTCCCAGCCCACCTCAGTCTTTCAAGAGGCTCCCCAAATGCCTTGCATGTCCCCCCACATCCTACAGCTCAAACCTGGCATCATGCTGCAAAAATGTACCTCAAGCAGGCTGCAAAGCCTCTTTAGAATAAACACAGTAATGGATACAGATACAGGCACAGTGCCAGCATCAAAAGCAATCAGTATACCTAAGAATGACTAGACGGGAGCCGAGTACATACTAGACAGAGTCATGTAACCAAGGCACAAAAGACAATGCCATGGCAAGACCACATCATGAAATGACTGCTAATACACAGTGTCAGTGTGATTCAGCTGCCTCCAAAGGATGGTATACAGAATGAACTTGAACCCAAGCACATGTTGGTCGAATGAACAACATAACTAACAAAGAGTCTAGCCATAGAGTGCCCAAATAATGCAGCCAGCTCCCCCAATATTTTGGGGAGGGAAGAAATATCTAACAGAGTAGCAGCACAGCTGTCAGGTTACTGGTCATAGGGAGATTCACACACTTTAAAGAGGAACTGAACCCTTATTTTCTAGACAGTAGAAAGTTATTTTGAGTAGATCAGATGCAAGGAGGAATTTTTTCCCCAGTGCTACTCTAGCCAGGCCACTGCAAACAAAGCAACACAATGCTATGCAAATGGTGGTGGGACTGGGAAGAGAGAAACAAGCACAGAGAATCTAACATACTAGTGATGCAGCTACAGCATGAGGAAGGAGCAGTATCTCCAAACCAGTCTTCTCTAAGTTAAACACAGTTCAACTGACTAAAGCCTCTGAAAGGCAGGCCACGGTTTTCTGCCCGAGTTCATTTCTAAAACATTTATAAATTAAAATATCAAACTAATCCTATTTTCAGGAGCAATTCTTCTATAGTTCTGGGAAGTAAAAAGAGGAAAGATATGAGCACAGAATCTAAATTCAAGTCTATGTCTCTCTTCTGGAAAAAATGGTATTTACACAGTAAAATAGAGGATAAGAGGTTTAAGAAATCTTAAGACACCTTTGCACTTACTATAGCCTTCATTCTTCTTTTTGTGCTGGATGTAGAGAGTGCTCTACCAGTGCTTAGGGGACTGATGAAGTTTAATAAGGTTGCTGAGGGATGTTCCTCTCAGCTCAGGCCTGGCTTTCATGGGACTGCACAAGACTATACTAGAAGTATGAGAGGTATTGCAGAGGCGATGCTTAAGGCTGTAAGAAAGAACCTATAATGGGAAAAATATCAAGTTGGAATGCAAGTTTGAAGGAGTAATACTTTCTTAAAAAACAGTTTCCTTATAAACCTATTTCTACTGATACATATATTCTATGATAAGGAAAATATCTTACGAAGTTCTTAATTTGTAACACACACAAAAAAAAGAGGTCTTTTAGAAGCCAGTTAAAACTGCTTCCAGTGGAAGAGAAAAATCAAGGAAAAAATCCTGAATCTATACAGAAGTCACATTTATGATTTAAGATAGACATGTACGAGTAATTAATTTATCAGTTGAAAATTAAAGCCCTATGCAGAAACTATATGCATCTCTCCCTCCCACACATGTTTTTATTGCATCTTACAATCAGACAAATTTGATTGCAAGACTAACAGAGCCTGCCTTGTCTACAGACACAATGGAGAATTACAGAGAGTACATCATGTGGGGTTTTTGTAAG
>NW_008824806.1:423759-431304 GCF_000699105.1 Pygoscelis adeliae | reverse complement strand
AGGAAGCAAGGAGGGCAAGACCCCAATTCCACGGAGAAATAAAAAAAAATCTGCTCACTGAAGCCTATCAGAGAAATTAAAGAATGAGTTAATACTGGAGCCCAAGAAGCCAGTTTCAGAGTTTATGATATGAACACAAGGTAGTGAAAACCCTGCACAGCAAGGCCATATAGCCCTGTTTGAGGTACAAAGAAAGAACTCACCGCTCAAACAGATGGCCAAAGTAATGGCGTATAATAGCAATATAACCCATAAACAGATTCCTACAACAGGAATCTATGCTTCCAACTCTCTTTGTACAAAACACACGTCCCACCAGCCCTCATAATCCACTAACTGGAGTAATGTTATGCCATCTCATGAATGTTATGCATGGGATAAGGTGTGAGAGAATTTTTCCTTTGAGCTACAGAAAATAATGCAGTGACCTTAAATAGTTCATATTTCACTTCCATTTCCTTAGATATGCAGTTAATACCTCAATTCCAGCTTCATCACTTCAGAGAGGTCTCCAATTCTTATTTCTTCCACTTGTAGCTCATTAATAGCATCTAGGAGTTTCTGTTGATCTCCAGGATTTGTAATGCCAATCTAAATTTAAAGAGTAATTCCAAATATCATTTACTTTTAATACTTATTAGGCATAACAGTACAGTACCATTTACTGTGTGAGTTTCTAATTATTAAGAGTCAAAAGAAGATGCTTTTAAGTTATTGCAACCAACTACAATGTATGTAACTGCCAAAGGAAAAAATAAACCCACAGAAATTATTCAATGATGCAAAACAAAATTACAAGAGCTGAGGAAGAGCCAAACTGAAATTACACAGGATATTCAGAAAATCCGTTTAACGTTTATTAAAAAATTAGTAGCAATTTTTATAAGCACCCCTATGTTGTTAGGATGTTGCGCTCATCTGTTTCAGAATCATTTCAGTCATCTCATATAGCAAAATAACCAATCATCATGATGGTGATACAGCATTAACTCAGAAAGAAAGAATGGAAACTTATCAAATCAGCATCAAATGGAGAATTTTACAGAAAGAGGCCAGATTTTAAGAAGGGATTTTACAAGCTTTTTTTCCAGTTAGAGAAACTGGTCTCATAAGAAATGACAGCGCTTTCTAAAACCTTATTTTCTTATAGAATCTCATTTTCAAAATAAGTTACTTCTACAAAGAAATCTAGTTGCTTCACACTACCAAAACCTCAAATGATCAGAAACTAGTAGAGAGAGAGAATATGATGTGTTAAAAAGACATTCAGCTGGATGTTTCTACCATGGAATAGCCTGTAAAAGCAGCCTTTTTATACATCTGAAGGACAGCATACTTATAAATTCAGAATAGATTTCTCGGCTCAAATTAAGACCAAGCCTAAATACTACTCGACATCAGCTTATACAGTCCCTAAGCTCAAATCAGTTCATCTTCTATACTCTTGGCTAATGCTGCAAACAACAACAGAAAAGTTCTGAAGTGTTCAAGGCTTTTTGTCTTTTTTAGCTGAAGCACAACTCTTCAGAAGATACACACTACGTAACTGAGGTTCTCCAAGTGATGCCTGGCACAGAAAACATTGTCAGTTGTGTTATCCATCACCTATCTCAGATTAAAATTTAACTCATATTTAAATCCTAGGCTGAGAGTTTTCTTGCAGAACACTTAAATAAAGGAAAAAAATAGTCCATTTGTTAAAAGGGAAGTGCTTCTGCGGCACATTCAATACTTTTCTTTGCTCATCTGACAGGCTGCTGTGCAACACAGGACTTCTGATGTTCGCAGCCCTTAGGATGCTTCTCCACAGAAGTGAAAAAGCCTTGCAATGCCAGCTCCAAGTATGACTTTGTTCCTAACCCTCCAAGCTGAATACCTGGACTCAGCAGGAGTGGACCACTCTGGAATTTGAGATCGCAAGGATCCCACAGTCTCCAAAGCTGGAACATACAGGGCTCTCACTGATGTTCTGAGGACATGAATTTCCCTCCTGCAGCCTCAGAAATCTGTAAGATGTTAGTGTTTGCAGTCTCCCAGCTTTCTGTAATTATTGCAGAAAGAATTTTGAATGAACAGGTGACAATACACATCAGATCAAAACGCCAGGCAGTCTCTCTTCCTCGGATGGTGCCAAGCAGCAATTCTAGGGAAGAGAAGGTGCCTAGAGAAATGCTTGCTTTGTGTGAGACTGTCGCTTCTGATGCCCAGTGTTCATCATGGCTCCATAAAATAGTCCTCCAGGTTCTCCACCAGGTGTTCCGAAATGACAGGTAACACATAACTATAGGCTCACAAGTGTGTCTTTAAACATTTCAAAACCATGTTATAAGTCTATAGATAAGTAAGTTCTTCAGTAATGTAAAATCCCAACAAGGTTAATTGGGAGTTTAACTAGAGATGTCAAGAACTTTAGAGTTTCCAATAGGTTGCCATGGGCACCTGAACAAATTGTACTCAAGTCTCTTTGGTAAATATCACTAGCAGCCTTAAGAGAGAAAGATTTGGGTTTCCTAGAAATGATTTGCTTTACTTATGTCGAGCTGTAAGTTTGCTCAATTTATTAGTTCTCAGGTTTGCCTTGTATCGTTGCCCTATCTGGTATGAACTAATGTTTTCTTAATGCTTACAAAAGATTACAGCAGTTATTTCACGACGCAGAAGTAAGCTGATTTATACAAGAGCAGTAAGTTTACTTTTAATTAACAAATCAAATGAGCTCTTCCAAGGACAGAATGGCAGTTACTCCTGAATATTAAAACTGTCTTGCTTAAAGCAGGAACTATTGTGAAGATTGGGATTGCTTTTGACTCCATATTCTCATTCTTGGAACAAGCAAATCAGGATACAGCTTTCTGACCAGTGTAGCAGGAAGATATTGTACTTTGCTTCCCTATAAATAAAACATAACTTCATCCTTCTGCAAATGTATCAGTGACTGAACACCACCACATCTTGAAGGTATGGTTTAGGAAGTAAGGAATGTGATAAAAGTCATCATAGATAAAGCCTTCCACCCACAGTAATTCTGAATTCAGAAGTACTAGGTGCAGAACTTAGAGACAGAAAGTAGATAGCCCAGTCCAAACTACTTCCCAAAGCAGACATATTTTCCCTTTCTAGACCATCTCTGCTGAACGTGAGGGTTACCCAGAACCTGACTATTCATGCAATGATGAATGCATGGAACAAGCACAGTGCAAGAAGACCTTCTTCCTTATGGATAAGCAAGCTTTTAAGTTAGTGTTGGTTCAATTACGCTCTGCAGTCCAAATAATGCAATTATTATTGTGAAGTGGCCATATGTTTAAGAATGCACAAGTGTTGTACAAGAACTTGCTTATATCTGTAAACCAGACAATGCGCAGTCTAGCTTTTGATTTTAGGCACATAAACTCTAACAACATCTATTTTATTCTTTACTTAAATAAATAAAAATCAATCCCTGAAAATCCACTTCCCAAACTCATGCTCCAGCATCGACATGACTTTTCTGTCATCCTTTAGATGGAAACAAAAGAGGCGGTAAATAACAGATTGCCTCAAGACATGGAAGACGACATACTTCTCAGATAAAACCAGTGAGGTTATGCATGAACTCTTACATCCTTGCCATCTTGCCCAAGTGGCCGCTATTTTTAATAACCTGACAATTTTCTTCCAAATATCAAATGCTTTTTTGCGGGAAGGGGGGGCAGAGGAAGGAGAGTCCTGGAACTGTGATATGGAAGCACACAGACCAGATAATTCTCTAATGATGAAGTTAAACTCCTGGGTTATATTTTGAATTTTCTTGTGTCAACTTTTCATTATGCATTCTCAAATCCAGATCAGGATGCCAATTTCTGTTATTCTAAGCTAATAAATGTGAGAAAGGAAACATCTTAGTCCTAAATGCATCAGGAAGTAAAATTACTTCTGTCACTGTCTTGTGAGATAAATGCTCAAATAAACCAGACAAAAAAGATCCAAGTGTTACAAGTAGCACAGAATCAGACAAAAACCTCCAAATGTTGAATAGACATGTCCCAGTATATTGAACAGACTTGTCTCAGTATGGAACAGTTTATAAGCTTAAGGAATGCAAGGATTTCAGCTTGAAAGAGTCATTGTTTAGGCTCTGTTGTAGAATACAGATAAAGATATTTACAGAGAAAATATCTTTCTGATATTGTTTGATGGAGGAAAGCGTATCATGTTAGCGACAGGATTTCTCCCCAGTTCTCTGGATACAAAACAGCTTGGTTCAGAGGCATCCATCAGAGGTCATCATTAATCTTTGTAGTAATAAGATCCAGGCTCTTTAAAAGAGCTGGCTGTTAGCTGAAGATCTGCCATCACACTAAAAACTTTCAACTCTGGAGTTACGAGGAAACAGATTAGATTTGTTCTATCAGCAGTGTGGGGAGAAACTGTTAGTAGAGCTCTAAAACTAGACTGCATCAAGAATTTAGGATAACTTATGAAGTGCTAATAAGCCAGGAGTGTTATGTAATTTTTTTAATTCTCGATTGAAGACTCACTAATTAATTTATGTCCATGCACAAAGCACGACTTATTTTCCAGGAACTGTTTCCTGCTGTTGCAGAGCTAAGAGGCAAAACAATTCCGTTCCTATAGATACTATCTTCCTGTACAAGAGCAGCTGATCCACGTATTTATTTCAGTTTGTCCAAAAAAGCCCTCTTTATAATAGGGAGCCACAAACATGTTAGACCACTGAAACAGAAGTTATCAGTTTGTGTGAAATTATACCTCTTCAGTGAAGGAACCCTGGACAAAACCAACTAACAATTACAACATCAAAACAGGTGATCAATATGAACATATACTCAGTCAGATCTGCAGTCTAATGCAATCATGACCAAGACAGCAGCTCACACAGTGATGAGAACAAAGCCACAAAAATCTGCTTTAAGAGCAAAATTCCTGTCAACGGGGGCTTTAGGAGTCATATAAAGCCTACACCGGGATGCTGTCCAATGGGCACAATCCCGAGGCTTCAGAAAAGCAGTAACATCAGAACATGCTGACATGCCTTATAATATTTAGGTCTAAGTGAACTCCTAAAAATCTCTTCATCAACAAAGCTCCCTATACATGCATCCTCTGAGAATACAGAATTACTTCTGAGCTCTGTCAAAACACTGAACTCTACTGAGTTACAAGTCAAAACTTCATGCGAAACATCCTTGTGACACCAACTCTGAAGGGATATTAACATCTGTATGCAACCGTCCATTCCAGCTGCTAGAACACGTGCTGCCTTGGTACCAGAATAGGGGGGGAAAAGCTGACACTGAGGACTTGGATAGCATCAGTAGCAGGGAGCAGGCTTGAAGCAGCTATTTTAACGAGGTGTCTTTGGTATCCCAGACCAGGTACAGAGTGCTCAGAAGAATCCTGCAGCCTGAAGTACTTGCATTATTCCAAGGACACTCCTATAATTGGATTTTATTATGGCATCCTGTAAGAACAGGAAGTCTTTCATTTCCCACAGGAATAATTCCAGTGAAGACTAAGGAAAAGCAACCACCCTATCTCAACTGGAAACTGAAACCTTGTAATAATGCATCATTTACTCCTGGATAACAGTGAAATACCAACCTTCCTAGCTGCAGTAAACAGTAAGAAACCAAATCTTTTTTCCTCTTCCCCCCCCCCCCACCCCCATCACACAAGCCTGTGTGGGATATGAGATTCCACAATGTAAGAGAGCTCTCGTTTTTCCAACAGAAATTACCACCTCACAAAGAATGACCACATTTAAAGTAGTTGTTTAGGATTATCTACTGCTAATCCTAGCACCGATTTCCTTTCAGGGAAAACATACTTAAATACTAAAAATGGTAAGAACTAAAATTTAAAACGGAACTATTTCCTGCTCACCCCAACTCCCACATCATTGCAGCAAAGAAATACTGGGGACTTCCACTTCATGGTCAGTTCTAGGCAGAGAAGGTGCAAGAATTCAACTCACAGAATTCAAGGTTGATCTGTGGGATTACATACTTTAGAAAAGGTCTGTCTATATTCACATTAAAAATCAAGAAGTTGCAGATGATTCTGAAAACAGATCTTAAAAAAAAAAGTCTTACAAGGTTAGACATTTATAAAGAGAAGTTAAGACATTAAAAACATTTAAGAAAGAGAACTAAATCAAGTTCTAAAGTGGTAAACTGACCTGTACTAACTCATCTTTTTGCATGATCAGAAGTTGTCTTAAAGCTATATCTCTTTCCTGTATAAAACAAAGGGTTTTCTGCCATCAAAAAGAACTTCAGAAGAAAACAGTTTTCACTTAATTTTTTTCACTTATGTTTTACTTCAGTTTGCAGAAACAAAAGCAGCTACACAACACCGTTATCAAAGTAATGAAAGAGTTCTCTAGTTTAGAAACATCACACGTTGTGACTAATGCACATAATCAAAATTAAGCAATCCAATCCAGTCCATTGCAGTTTAACTTAACACTTTATATATAAACTTCTGTTTAATAAATTTACTTGAATTAATTTAATAAATTCATTTGAATTAATATGCTAATAGTGATAGAACTTTTTTTGATGCTGTAGGTGCATTTTGCTTTCATGGATTACTTTACAGATAGCAGATACACCACAAACTTACCTTCAATAATCCTATTATGTGTTCTAGACCAAGACCATGTAAAAACACTTCCATGTCATCAAAAGTTGAATACGAACTGTAAATATAATTAATGAGATTTGAGATTAAAACAGTGGAAATTAAAAAAAAGACATCCATAAGAAAATACTATAGAAAAGCTCCCAGACAAAGCACTGGGGAGCAACCTAAAGCTGTACACACCTACTGATGACAGTAGTATCTCACAAGCATCATGGGGTACAATTTAATCTATCAAAATTTTATAAATGTTTTTTCTAATGAGTTGAATTGAGCCTCAAGGGAATGATTTCATAAATAAACATCATTTTAAGTAGCAAAATGTTCCAACTGAACCTTAAAGTTGGGTTGCAAAAGCCTGAAAAATTTGTGGGGTTAAGGAAGATAACTGTGGATTCTTATCAGATAACATTCATATAAATTGGATTCAGCCCACAACTGTTACCCTTCTGGTTCCATTTAAACCAAAAAAGGTTATCAAGAAAACAGGAATGTCTATAATGAAAGATAGCAGAAATTAGTCCGGTAAGAAATTTGTTGTCAGAAGACTACTGTTCAGAAGGTAGACTGAGGAAGTAGTAAAACCCACTGTAGGTTCAGAGTTTAACATTTATAAAGAAAGGTAAACTATCAATTTTGATTCCCTGCCCTACCAAAAGATACAAAAAAATGTAACGGAAAAAAAATATCTAAACAGCTTTCAACAATCAGATAACAACTGTAATGAACAGAATTAAAACAAAAAGCAAATTGTACAAAACGCAGAAAGGACTACTGCAATTGGTACAGCAAATCCTTTGCCAAAACCCCGAGTTAAGAGATAGTTTGCTCCGTGTTATTGTAGGCCCTGAAATGAAGGTTTGCCCCCTTTTCACATCAAAGACTTAAAAATTTCCTATT
>NW_008824806.1:397132-423711 GCF_000699105.1 Pygoscelis adeliae | reverse complement strand
CCCCCGCAAACCCCAAACCACCAACCCCAAACAGACCTTTCTGAGAATTGTTCTAAATACATAGGAAAATATTTCAGGTTTGCACATTGAGAATTTTGCATTCCAGGATTTCTGGTATTTAAGTATACTTAACCCTTTATGAGGATGGACACCCTAAATCACATGTGAAGGAGTTTATACAACATCCACACTGTAACAAGTCAATAATTCTGTGAGCATGCCTTCTCCCAGCAGGCAAAATATAAAAAGAGTTTAAAATCATTTTAATAGAGTTTAAAGCCATCATCCCTACCATGAAGTTGTGTAGAATTGTGTTATCCTCTGCCCGATTCCTCCCCCCGCAACACACAGACAGCAACCACCAGTCTTTGAAGTAAGCAGTTCACATACACATCCAAACATTGTATGTACAGCCAAGGCCCCGCAACTGGCAAGAGGAGACAGTGTGTGAATGACCTGCAGCGATGAAATCTTTTTATTTAGGCATTCAAAGTGCCCAGTTTGCAAAGGTTTTTGGAGTCGTCGGGTAACTCAAGACTTTTGGTTCTGCTAAAGGTGCAAGGAAAGGACATTTTTTTCCCAGGATCAAAGAAAGGGCTATTCAGCATCCAGACAATAACTTGAAAGCCCTTGAACCAGAAAAGGACCTAATCCAGGAGCTGAAGAAAGCAAATTCCGACAGGTATGTGCATTTCCTTGTATAGTCCAGGGCTCTGGAACCAGGACAATTGTCTAATTAGGATGGCAGACAGCAATGACTGAAGCTACACTCACTACCCTAAGGATGACAAAAGGATGACAACAGCAAGGATGGTAAGTTATACTCACCGACCCTGCATGGTGGGGCACAATTGATACCCAGTACCAGATGATGCATTAGGAGCAACTGAGAGAACAGGGGCTTGAGAAGGCAACTGGCAAAGCCTGTGATGAAAATTATGCAGGCAAACAGCAGGAAGGAGACATCCAGCTCAAGGAACTATGATGGAGTCAACACAGGTATCAGTGTACCTCTTGGCTATCACTAGATGAAAAAAACGAACTCAGTAGGGGGTAGGGGTGTGTGTGTGTGTGGAAACGGATAAGCTATATTTTAAGAACAGGCATTTAACAGCCAAGCATCTGGTATACTCCAGGGGACTGTTTCCTGATTACAAATTACCAGAAATGCTCAAAGTTATGAAACATCAGAACTATCTATTGTTAATATAAAAATCCTTGAGCTTGACAGAAATGTCTGTTCACACAAACAGATCAGTTGCTCATCTGATGCAGAGAAAACCAGTAGAGTTCAGAAAAAGACTACTGAAACATTGTGAAATCCTGGAAGCCCAAGAATTGCCTAATACTGAATTATATTTGCATAGCTAGACATCTGGCTGCCACAAAGTATTTTAAGTCGGCTTCAGGATTTCAGTGTCTTATTTTAAAAAAGTTATCAAGATTACCCAGGCACTGGTAGAATGTCTTCTAGCCACCGTCAGGTTTCAACAGCACCAAATCCATTTGGATAACTACTGCATAGTGTTACTTTATTTCCTTATACCAGAAAAAGCCTGGGAAACTTCCTAAATAACCTAAACCTATTAAAAAAAGAGAGAGATCTGTTCTAACACTGAGGTCATTAAGTACAGACTCTATCTAGGAGTACGAATCTTTGTGAAGAGTACTAGAAGACCAAGCTATTTAAAGAACGTCACCTTCATGGCAAGTATACAGGGACTCAAAAGATGATCCCCAAGGAGCAGACAGATCCCATGGGAGACCTGGTTCATAGATGGGGAGATATGCCCAGAACAATGCCTTCAGGAACCTCTGAGCAGCAAGATGCAAGAACGGAGAGGACAGCATAGATAATTGATTATACCATGCAAAGCCTTCACCCCTCTGCTCCAAGAAGTACCTCTAAGATGACTGTGGTTGAAGCACCAGAGAATGAAAATCTGACTGACATATACATTCAACTAGCAACAGAACCTGGTAAGGCTTTGTCCGAACTGAGGTATTCTGTCTGAGACTGAGACTACCTCAGTGTGAACTGCTACCTAGTGAACTGCCATCAGCGTAATGATACAAAACTATGGCATTTCAAATTCAGCATGACCTGGCTGAGCAGGGACACAAAGAATCAATCTGACCAACCAGAACAGACTACGGGCGCTGGAAGTTGTTTTCTCAAGACCATGCAGCTCAAGGAGGCAAGTGGATGGTTTGTGGAGGACTTCTTAGCCAACACGTTTTGGGACAAAACCGTACCAGAGGTCTTCGAAGTTGCTGAAGCAGGAGCTGATTTCAGTCACAGAACACCTGCAAGCTTCAGGGTCAGGGGCATACTATGCAAAATTCTACAGCTTAACTGGTGTTCATACTTAATTTTGACTCTCATATATGCAGAAAAAAAGAAAAGGGCACAGCTCTTCCTGGTGGCATGAAGCTGAAAACAGGTATTCAGTGAAAGCATCAAAAATTTAACATCAAATGAAGGTAATCACACAACAAGGAGTATTTAACAGGGGAGCATAAAAATTTAACAGAGCTGAAATGAACTGAAGTGACATTGGACCTTGGCTCTACTATGCTTTACACAAAGTGTAAGGAAGGAAAGATCTAGAGCACGCTCTTTGTTTATAATGCAAAGGAACTTTGCAATCTTGAAAAATTAATAATACATTAATATACTTACTGTGGACTCTTGGTAGCACTCCAAGCAATACACAATATATATCAGTACAACTTAATCATCGATATGAACAAATACAATCTCTAAGAAATGTTTATAAGTTAAAATTACACTATGACTGTATTTACCCAACTCTGTGGTCAGGGACAGCTGTCAGAAATTTGTAGATAGCCTCTTGCTTAATCGTTTCATGGTATTTCCCTTGCAAGTGACTTGCAGCCAAAGAGAGTAAACTATAAATCTGAAGGAGCCAAAATGAATTAATTATTATTCAATCTCAAAATGCATAAAGAAATACACAGGAGTAAGACTACAAAGAGTTCTACCATAAATTACTACTTACAGGGAACATGAAACATCTGCCACCACTTTCTAAACATACAACTACAATGAGGAGTTAAGGCTAAGCCCACAGAGTTTATCAAGAGCATTTCTGAATTACAAATTCCAGCACAATGATGAACTGACGCAGAGCAAAACAGTATATATAACATAGTCTAAAAAAGTTAGCATCTGTCACTACAGAAACAGCAATACACCAACATACTCGGTTTTGTGGTTTGTAGACAAGAGTTTTACACACTCGAGGGAATTAGTTGTCTAAAGAACACAAGGCATACGACTATTTTAATGTCTCGATTTCCAGTGCATGTATGGACCCAACATTTAGCAATTTACAACTGACAATCTAAGTTAACTACATCTGACAGACAGGGATTCTTTCAATTGGTTAAAGAAGCAAGCCTTCTGCCAGATATCACTATGCATCAGTGATGGATTCCAGAAACTGAATTGCCTGTCTGAGTTTTGAGATAGTTACCAGAAAATTCAGCAAAACAAGCAGAACCTCAATAAACCTAAAGGGATGGTGAAATCACTTTCCTGAAATTCAGGTGACTAGCCAGTTTTATATACATATACACATATACGTATGTGTAGTGGGTTGATTCTGGCTGGCCAATAAGCACCTACCCAGTCGGCTCGCTCACCCTCCCCCAGAAGGATGGGGGAGAATCAGAAGGGTGAAAGTGAGAAAAAATTCATGGGTTGAGATACATACAGTTTAATAAGTGAAGGGAAAAAAAACACCCCAAAACCTAAGTGATGCAAAGGAAGTCACTCACCACCACTTACCACCACTCACCACCTCCCACCAGCAGACCAGTAAATGCCCAGCCAGTCTTCAAGCAATGGCCACTTCGGAAAAATGTCTCCCCACAATTTTATTGCTGAGCATTAAGTTATATGGTATGGAGTATCCCTTGGGTCAGTTGGGGTCAGCTGTCCTGGCTGTGCCCCCTCCCAACCTCTTGCTCACTACCAGCCTACTTGCTGGGCGTGGGGGGCAGAGTGAGAAACAGAGAAGGCCTTGATGCTTGCTGCAAAAGCTCAGCAATAGCTAAAATATTAGTGTGTTATCAACACTCTTTTGGTCACAAACCTAAAACGCAGCACCATACATGCTGTTAGGAAGAAAAAAAAACTCCACCCAGTACAACATGTAAGAAAAGTATCTCCCCTCCCAGATACAGTTTCTGCAGACATAGTCTATATGATGGCCCCTCGGGTTGTCAACAGCCTGAAGAGCAGACCCCCAAGCAGGAAGAAGCTCATGACTGTTAAATATCTCAATACCATCTGCAATACTTCGCAGTAACTGTGTGAAAGTTAGCGCTTCACAGGTCAAGAGGCAAGACCCACCTCTCAAGTATGAGGAGCCTGTATTCCCTCCACGTCAGAGAAAGTCATGTTATAAGATTATATGGCTGTAGCCTGCTGAAAAAGTCATTTATCAAAGGCAGAAAGCATTTGTAGCCCCTTTCAGTAACCTGAGCTAACAGATCACTGAGCCTCAGACACTGATCTTGCTAGCCTACACTGACAGCTTTGTGCATAGTTATCATTTTTCCTCCTGCCTAGCCCTGGAGTTGGGAAGGGGAGGGAGGGAGGAAAACTGTAAAGTGAATTACAATTCACTAGAGTGAATTATACGTTTTTGAAGAGCCACTGCAGAAAGCCACATCACTGGCAAGAGCAACTCAAAGCAAAATACACATAAATCTGGTCTGATTGATCCACTGCATCATCTGGTAACAGCAGTAAAGAGATTTATTTTAGGAGAATATATGTTGTCTTCAGCAGCTCTCTCTCTACATTGATAATTAGTGGCTGGTCTTCCAATGATCTGATGACAAATTTACATTATTTTACACCTTCTTCCCTACCAAGAATGGATTTTGAAGATGGCCAGTACCAACTCCCCCCCTTTTTAGCTTTAGCCTTTTCCCTTCCAAATTCAATCAAAAACTATACACTGCAAATTAGTTTGATATCTACAGTCTCCCACACACTTTGGCAGACAGGAAAAAAACAACACATTATTTTTCTACTTCTCATATCAACATTACTAACATGCATAATCCCTTGTTCTATATTCTAAATCTGAAGTCAAGGATTCTAGGGGAAGAAAAAAAAAAAAGTTCCCAAAACATCACTATATAGTATTTAAAGCCCTGTGAAAGGTTGGGATATAACAGAAAGTAGTCTATATAGATGTAAAAGCACAAGTATTCAACTAGCTGCTATAATTTAGTTAATAAAGTAATACTTCTACAGAAAATAATACAATTAATGAACAGATTTTTGAGGCAAAACACAGAATTTGCATTTCAAAGAGAAATGAAATTAAATACCTCTGAATGTTTATTGATTTTTGCTAGCTCTGCTGCTGTTTTCTCATCCTTAGTCTGTAGATTCTTGTCAGCTCCCAGCTCAAGCAACTTTAGAATTACACTTTTATGTCCATACTGTGCTGCCCATATTAATGCCTGCAAAGAACATCTTCGTTTTACCAAGTTTACATATGGCGCAAAAAAGAACAGAGGTTCAATCAATAATGCAACCTTCACAAGTTCTTACATGGCAGAATCTGAAGACAAAGACAAGTAATGCAAAAGAATCTCAAAGTGGTGTTAAAGCAGAATATACCAATAAGTATTTCTGAGAAAGTTGTACTTAAGAACAAGTTTGTGGGTTCTTGCTTTTTAAAATTTTTATCAATTACAACACACAGAAGCAAATCACTTACTGAATATCCATTGTCATCTTGGGCATTTATGTGTGATCCATGAGCAACAAGAAGAGCAACAACCTGAGGATAGCCTTTTCTAGCTGCATACATCAGCGGAGTCATTTGTCTCCTGAAAGAAAAGGGGACAGGTGAAAAAAATTATTTCAAGATATCAAAATCCAACTGCATTATCAAGTAGAGCACCTCAATTCTGCAAAGATTCTCTGTTCTGCAGAAGAACTAATCAGAGGATGAAAGCCCAAGACACCACATTCACACTGCAGCACAAGGGTCAACAGAATGTACAGATTCAGCAACTCATTTATGTCCGGTTAGCAATTTTTAAATATTTTAAGAGTTGGGATTTATTTTCTGATTGAAATGAAGTCAAGAAGTCAATTGTTGTCCTCCGTAAGAAGGAAACCTAGAGAAAACTAAACAAGTCTCTTCCAGGAGTTAGAATATAGACCTACAGTACTTCTGGGAGAAAAAGTTAGAAGAAATAAATAAAAAAAATTCAATGTTTTATCACCTCCAAATTCAAGTAGTGCATTAACACACAAATTGCCTTAACATGTCCCAGCTATGAAATACAGTAGCTTGGCGACTAAACCATTTCTGTTTTGGTTCTGAACTACACAAAACTAGTTTTTAAAGACCATCCCTCCTGCTGCTACCACAGACCCAGCAACAGGCCTCGCATTTAGCACATAGACCAGCTTAATGAGAAGGGAACAGGCATAACTGCAGATCAGAGTTTTCACGCTACTAAAAGCGGAGAATATCAGCAAATCACCCATTTTTTTGGCCTCAATTTAAAAAAAAAAGTGGCAGAGACTTTCATTTTTTACTTCAAAAATTATTTTTAAAAGACACAGCTTAAGTGACAAATTCTACATACAGTTTAATTTAAATCCAAAGTTCTGAAAAGAAATATGCAGTTTTGTGGAGGTCAAGTTGTAAATCACAACTGAATATTTAAGAGGAAGAATAGTAAGAACAACAACTATGTACATACTTGCAAAACCCTGTCTGGTAAAACCAGTGTAAGCAAAAGAATCATGGGTCACACAACTCTTGCCGGTGTGCACAGGTGCAGTGCAACAGCGCAGGGTGCATATGTATTATCAACATTCAGACCCCCCCCCCCCGCCCCCGCCCCCAGAGGAGTCTTCAGAGAATTACATACAAATACCATACTAAAAAAATCTTAACTTTTCCAGAACTAAAACTAAATGCTCACCAAAATATTTTTGTCCTTTATCCCATTTTTGTTTTCTGTTGCCAGAAGCGTACGTGTTGACACTTTGTCTCCTACATATATTACTATTTCTTACAATTGCTGAAGTGAGTACTTAACAGACACCACCTTTCCCATTATTCTTTCTTTTTTTTTATATCTCAAAACCATGATGACAACAGTCTATTGACCTTATGCTTCTACTGAGATGCTTGTAAGATGAAGCCATTGTGAATTGCTCTGAGTATTTCGAAAGAAAAAAATACTGCACAAAAGCTTCTGTTAGAAAAGTATCTTTCCAGATGCCTGACACTTATTCTTTGGTAGCGTAAGATTTCAGAATTAAAAAAATGCAGTATTGGAGGACAAAGTTGTGTAGTTTCTGGTCACTATGAAGTAATCAGATTTAAGCTAAAATATTTTACTAGTGATGTTCAATTAAAATTTATTGTATCTTAAAATGCAATATTTTTTCCTGAAAAACTATCATGTATTGCTTTTAATGTATAGCTCTGAGTCAAAAATCTGCTGTCAGAAGATTATTCTATCTGTTAGGATATACTTGAGCGGAGGGTCGCTCTTTCCAATATTGTTTCTTAATGAGAAGTTCAATACCGACCACTAGAGGGACCCCGAAAAGCATATGTACACCAAAGCAGCTGTCTTAAAATACAGACTTCCTGCCTCCTTCCAGAGTATTGCTAGAACTAAGGCTTTGCTCACCTTTCTTTGCTCTGCTCATTCACAAAAGGATAATATTTTGCCTTATGTAAACACAGTTAAAAGCACACTGAAATAAATCCAGTCATATTACAAATTTGAAAGAGACTTATGACAGGGAAAAAAGTCAATTACTTGGAGAGAAGGAAAATGAAAGGCAACCAGGCCTTCAAGACATACAGTCAATAAGAGAAAGGAACTTGGTAATGAAATTAAAAGACTTGCATCAGTCTATAACTAATTCGATTTAGTCCATCAACACTGCAAAGGCAGAAGTTCTGACTGAATATGAGGAGATATTTTTATCATGGAGCACAGTCAATCAGTGGAACTGGTTGCTCAGGGAAGTTTTGTAGTCTCCATCTTTGGCAGGTTTCAAGACCAGATGGCAACGTAGCGCAATGTCATAGTGGAGGTGGCTTTAAGGAAGAAGTTGGACTAGAGACCTCCTGAGGTCCCTTCTGACCTGAATTGCCCTGTGATCCTATGAAGATTACTATAAAAATAGAGAAAACACTCTACAATCTGCCCCTGTAACTTAACAGCTGATGAGATAGCGAAATATAGATATCTATATATACACATATACAGGTATCTACAGATATCCGTATTTTAAAGAATGAACAGAAGTTGATTACAACTAATAATTTGTAGCAACAAAATCAAACTTTCTTGCCCAATGAGGACACTCACTACCACACTTAATTTCTATTCAGTGGCAGGTAGCCTTTGACAGGCTTTCCATGCTATCACCTTTGAAGTATTTACACCTGACTGCAAAAACAGTCCATTCATGCCTGTTTTCATTTTTGTTTCTTCTGGTCTCAACTTCCCCCCCCAAACATGCACACTGCTACTACCTCACAATTACCTTTTGCTTTTCCAAATGAAAAATACTGAACAAAAGTCCAGAGGCTACAGAACAGTCTTTTCTCCAAAGAACATCATGTAGTGGTTACAGCTGCACAGTACTGCAGATATGGTATCTGAAATCAAGGCAACAGCTCCATGACATTAAAGCCACTGAAAAAGTTTCTCCATTTTTAAGGAAAACCCAATAAACATGACATTTAAAAGGTCCACCACATGAATACGCAATTAGTACTTCAAGCATTCCATTTTAATGTTCGAGTTTTAATTTCAAAGGCTACAAGCTGTGTCAGGGTAGAAATATATATAGTACTGCATAAATTTGCAATTGCACTTATGCACCACTATATATGAGGGGGTACCGTTTAATGTCTTGGACACATGCTGCATAGGCACCACCTCAGAAAGCAAGGTCCATTTACATGTACGTCCACAAGAGGGAGACTAGAACATTAGCAAAAACAAATCTTGTTTTCCTAACCCTGCAAAGAACCCCTGCAAATACAACAGCAAGCTTTAAGATGCCAAATCCACTGTTTCTTGCTAAAGTTGAAGAGAAATTAAATGTATTGGTACATCGTACTGCAATCTAAAAATGTACATAGAAAGCATAGTGATAACCATTCCAGGTAAAAGATCTGAAGAATCCTTTCGTCATTTTGAGGAACCATGCAGACATTTGTGTTTCAGCAATCTGGCTTGCAGATGACCTTCTTGTCCAAACACGTGTGAAGTCCTTTTGTATGGCACAATTTGCCACATGACATTTTCCCATATTGAACATGATACTCAAGTGATAATAAATAAATAAAAATCCTAAAAAAGCATATAAGCAGTTTATTAATTAAGCATAATGTCTGTTCCAACTATGTTTGCTTCCAGCTGTGCAGCACCTAAATAAAAAGTAAGAAATTCTTCACTGGTCTCACGCAAATGAAAGGGTTTTTTTTGTTTGTTTGTTTTTATCTTTAGGTCTCCCTGCTTTTATGTTAAGGCTGGAGAAAAAGACAAAACCAAAAGATTTTTCAGCCTTCAGGGCCGCCATCCAAAACTTTGTATGTGACATCTACACAAAGGTACAAGATGAAGTGAGCCTATAAGAACCTCTTGATCCTGTCAAAAAAATGGGGCAAAACATAATCAACAAGAGAGCAAGTGGAATGGAACAGCCCTAAAAGCTACCACTTGGAGCCTCTTATCCTGGATAACCACGAGCCACAATAAAACCAGGTGATACAGTGACAGCTAGCTATCTCACTGAAAAATGTCCCGAGTACCTGTCTGTTACTACTAAGCTGAATCTGTGGTGCAGAATTCACCACACCTGACAAACACACATTCTTATGTTTGGGATCACGCTCTCAAGCAAGACTAAGTTCATCTTCCTGGAAAACTTCCGAAGAGGGAAGAGAGGAAGAGAAGATGTCTCCCATCTAGACCCAGGTTTCCTTCCATCCGGGAGATATCTATAGAAAATTCAGTATTTCAGGTTGCTAATCTTAAGAAGTATAAGCTGTATGTAAAGTCTCATAATTGGATATATGTTTATTAACTAGACCAGTGTATCACTAGCATTAGAAAAAAAATACAGCAGGTAGAAAACAATTTAACCTTATGAGTTTAGTCTCAATCTTTTCTTATTGAGATCCCAAAGCAAGGAAATGATGCTACAAGACATTAATATTTTAGCCTATCGATCTGCAAACTGACCACTGCTTCAGATAACCAGGAAACATCTTCAGAAGCTCCTGGAGCCAGTTTCACCACTCCAGTGCTGTACATTAAGCTTGGAACTGAGAAATGAAGCGGTAACAGTGTGTCCACAGCAACAGAAGGAAAGCTATTTGCCCCTTTTCTGGCTTATTGGGGTTTTAAGTGATGAGATGGAAAACCCTATACAACAAGTACTATTGAAGAACATACTTTAGTGTACTGTGAGCTGCAAGATGCTTTTTTCCAGGCACTGTCTGCTGGAGCAAGGTAGGAGAGTCCCCTACCTTCTTGAAGCAGAACTTGTTAGGAGAATGGAACATACAGCTCTAGTAAGAAGGTTGGGCTGGAAAAGGCTACAGCTTAGTTTCAGGTTCCCTAGTTTTAAGCTTCATTTCAGATTGCCAGTTCTTGTACCTTTCTGCTTCTGGTTTACGTGATTGTTTTAAAATTAAAAAAGGCATCTGTTTAAGTTCTACAGCACACGGAGGTGGGAAGGTAGACAGCTACAAAGTTATCTTCATATGATTAGAAAAATACAAAGGATGTGATAATAAAAGGGATTAGCATAAAAATTAACAATGGGGATGGCAGAACTCTATGCTATGTGTTGTGGTTTAACCTCAGCCAGCAACTGAGCACCACACAGCCACTCAGTCCCTCCCTCCCACCCCCCACACTGGGATGGAGGAGAGAATTGGAAGAGTAAAAGTGAGAAAACTCGTGGGTTGAGATAAAAACAGTTTAATAATTGAAATATAATAATAATAATAGAAGAATATACAAAGCAAATGATGCACAACGCAATTGCTCACCACCCGCCAACCGATGACCAGCCAGTCCCTGAGTAGTGGCCCCCCTGGCCAGCTTTCCCCCAGTCTATATACTGAGCATGATGTCACATGGTGTGGAATGTCCCTTTGGCCAGTTTGGGTCAGCTGTCCTGGCTGTGCCCCCTCCCAGCTTCTTGTGCACCTCCAGCCTTCTCAGTCAGTAGAGCATGGGAAGCTGAAAAGTCCTTGACTGGTGTAAGCACTACTTAGCAACAACTAAAACATCGGTGTGTTATCAACATTGTTCTCATACTGAATCCAAAACACAGCACTGTACCAGCTACTAGGAAGAAAATTAACTCTATCCCAGCCGAAACCAGGACACTATGACATTCCCAATTATCCTGCCCTGTCCTCCTTCATCCTCACTCCATCACATTTTTACAAGCAAGCTGGGTTAGCTGAAGACATGCATACTTTAACATAAAGTAGAAAAACAAATGAGTTATCCACACAATCATAAACTTCTCAGGCCATTTTCAACTTTACTTTCAAAGTGGGGGTAGTCTCCAGCCAAGAAATTCAGTACATACATGTGAAATCTACTCCACCTTTCTAATGAAAGGGCAATTCTCTGTCATGTAAAAAAACCAAACCAATTCTATGCAAATAACCCATGAGCAGGGTAAGCTAGTGGCAATGATAGGAAGTTTAATATACTTGAATCAGAATGTTGCTGATATAATGCTAATGGATTTCAGTGCAGGTTTTGTTTCTGTTTTACACAAAGGCTGCTCCGGTGACATTCCAAAACACCACAGTACATAGTCAGAATGCCTCTGTTAAAAATAGCATCTAATGTTGCTACTGTCCCCGAGTATTTTATACCTCCACCCACAAACTGTGATCAACAGTTGTAAGCCTGTTGGTACCACTGTACAGTCAATACTAGGTGGGAAAAGTACAATCATCTATTTCGATGTCTAGACTCCTTCCCCCTACCAAAAGATCTGATGAACAAGCCTCAACACTTACATTCAAAAGCCACTCTTCCAAACTCAGAGAACTCACACATTTACCATGCTTTTGACTTCTCCCTAACTTGGATAAGAGGAGGGAAGAGATATATGGACATAGCCCAGAGGAACACAGTACTTTGATAAATGTAATTTTGCATCTGATTTTTTATATTTACTCCTGCTGTCCTGATGTTTGATCAACATAATAAAATGTCTTTCTGTCCTGAGTTCACAGTGCTAGAATAAAAAGCTCTCTGAAAGGCATGAAGTATAATATAGTGTAACATCACAAGGTATTTTTTGCTCTGAAGTGGATCGAAGATCTTGACTCAATCAGTATTAAATTCCCCGATTTTCTTGCCCAGCCATAAAATGCACTGTAGTGCATTAACTTTTCCCAGGCTATTTGCCTTTGCTGAATCGTACTGTTTGTCATTTGGCATGGTTAACCATCACACAACGATAATGTCAAGGTCTTTGAAATTATTATGTGGCAGTGCAGACTTACTATCTTATCAGTAGCAATAAATATCTTGTTAAAATTGAGGTGTTACACAATTCTGACTACGCAACCTCAAGAGAGACCTACCTGATTTCCCCCTTCCGTTATCATCTTCTCAAGAGGGCAAAATAGACCAAAATTTTCATCATAAACCATTTCTGATACTCCTCAAAACTGCTCTGAACATAAGCATAAGTGAACATATGTAGGCAACTTGATACCAGACCTGAGCAGTGATTTTATTTTCATGTATATGCATTCATGTACATGACAGTATGCTTCAATCTCAACTTTTAATCTGTACAATGACAAAGGACAGACAAAGGTCTAGTTCTTATAATACCCACCCTAAAAAAAGGAAAACAAAATAAATCGAAGACTTTCTGAAGACTTTTCTTTAAACATACACAAAATTCATAACCATTTTAGAGCAGAAACACTGAAGACTGTCATTGACCAGGACTCAATTGTGCTAGAAATTTTAAGAGTGAGGGAAAAAAAGCCACACAAACAAAATCAAACCTCCACATATCCCAAACAGAACAAGAGGCAAAGAGCTTATGTCAAAATAAAGGAGGTTTCAGTCATTCGCCTGTTTGTACCTTCTTCTAACAAAGAGCTATTGGCATGAAACATCAACTCAAAGCGCTCTCCTTACTGGTAAAGCCATTAGGTTTCTTTTACTCTACTTTATGTAAACAAGAACTTGGAGGATGTAATTACTAAAACCCATATTTACTGAACAACCTATGACATGTATTCCTAGCAGCAGTAATTTAGTTATCAGTTGGTCATGCCTTTTCCTTCTGCCTATAACAAAATCAGAGCTTAACATTAATAAAACCAGTGTACCTTTAAGAAAGCACTGCAGGTTAAAAGAGGTTTAAAAAAAAACTGCTTAAATATTTCCAAGCCTTACAAAAGGATAAAGTATATAATTCACATTTTGGAGCAAGAGGGAGGTGAATGAAACAAGATAAGCAGAATTTCACAAGGCAGCATTCACTTAAATGAAGCACTCGGGCTATAGTAGCTCTACAAAGACTATACAGAGCAGGTCTTAACGCCTTCTTGTTTCACCTAGCCATTTCCTTACTTCTTGTCCGTCTTTCAAAACTCTTCAGTCAGCACTTATGCTTTGACACACTACATTCTCATTAACAAAACTGTTTTTACAGCCATCAGTATTCAGTTCCCAATTTTGATTTAGCAAAAATTTCAGAAGTTACTCTACTGAATACTTTCTCCTCAGTACTCTATCCTATTGCAAAGAAACCATCTACCTACCCACCCCTAAACCCATCTTCTTTCTTAGACTGCATGTCAAAAATCAGTTTACTTCTCATTAGTTCTTCCCTGCTCCACGCACACTTCATGAATTAGACAAAAAAAAATGTCAGGTTTCTGTGTATCACCTCCAGATGACATGAAATAAAAAAGCCTACTGACTGCCCTGACAGCCCAACAGAGTGAGCATAAATACCAAACTCTACCTTACATCAAAGTTAAGTATTCTGCTTTGCATTCATACACATTCCAGTTGTTGGCAGACAAAAGAGAAGCTTCCTAAAATCATTCCAGTTCTTAAGTGCTGAGATAGCCATATACTGTGAAGCTTAGTTCTTAATACCTGTGGTAAGCTGATCACACAGGAAGTACTCTCACAATAATCTCAATTCACTGACAGTTCTAATGTCCTCCCACCGAACATCCTGCTTGCTCTAATCAAACGGGTGAAGTGGGACTGCAGTGCCATATAGAGGGTCTGTTTTGATCCCTTACCTTCACAGAACCTGGTTTGATGTGCTTAATCCCACTGTTTCAGAATACAGTGAAAGAAGCCCATGAGAAGCAGCAGCTGCTGCCCGAGCAGTTCTAATGATGGAGCGGTATGCACCGATGTCAAATACTGGAAAGGAAAAAAGGCAGCACGAAGATTTTTGAAAAATCCAGACCTTGCCATCTAACTTCTAGTTTTGTTTGGTACAAATATGACATAGAATCTGATTGTCACTTAATTTATCTTTTCATTTGAGAAAGACTACGATTGCAAAAGTGAAAAAAACCACAACTGGGCACTGTATCTGGTGTATGCAAGCATAACTCACATGTTAGCGCAAGGTCTTAGGAAACAGAGATAGCAAATAAATATTTGTATATAAAGACCAACTATGCATAACGTACTCTAAGTTTATAAATAAAGTTTTGCCCTTAAAATTCCCATCTCTTTGTCAGAGTCCAAATCCCCCCCCCTCCCCCAAAGTTTAGCCAAAGGTCTTTCCTAATGTAAACCTGCAGCTTTGCACTCTGGCTTACATTTTCAAATACCCAGGACAAAGTTTAATAATGCCAAGACTTCCCCCATTTTTTAAAGCAGGATGTTTATCCTAACACCCAGCTATCTGACGGCAACAATATGTAATTATTTCAGAGTCTGTAGCTTTCTCTTCTTTCATGAACAATTTTTAGCCTCTCTGGTAAGAATAAATGAATGGCATTTAAATCTGGTACCAGACATCAGTGGCACTTCAGCACAACTATGTTTCCTCCTTGTCTATCAGTACTATGCTCACAGTGAGGTTCAGGGCCCAGAGTAATACAATTCTACTAATGAGAACCAACAGGCCTCCAATTCTGTTCTTTTTAGAGGGCTACACAGTCCACATATCTCAGGTAACGTGGTGAAAGAGCTGTGGTATAAAAAATGAATTTCAGTTAGTTGAAAAACAAGCAGTTTCAATTTGACCCAAACAATATCTTTTTTTCCAGCAGAGGGAGGACAGTTTATCCTGGGATAGCCCAGAATTTCTTTCTTTTTGATGCAAAATGAAACATTGCATCAGACTATGCAACTACAGACAACTCACAATCCACTGCTTCAGACTGCTGAGACACAAAGTGGTAATTGAAGAAACAAGCTGTTACTTGTTTTTAAAAGGAGATTAAATCTCCTTTCAATCTGGATTATTCCAGATTGCACTGGAATAAATGTATTCTATTCACAGAGAAATTTTCTTTTTCTATACGAGGCTGTCTATGAGAGGAATATAGCTAGATACCCACAAAAAGCTCAAAAGGAGGACATGAATTTAAATAAAGAATTAACTGATTTAACTTACATCCTTATACAGAAGAGGCAATATGATTTGGGAAAGGCAGAGGACATATTTCTTGCCCTTATACTGCAGTCTATCAAAGTATTAAGATTAGTTTTAATCTTAAATTTATATCTTGTTCAGCTGAGGAACATACTTAAATTTGATAAAACTGATCATAGTCTTATTTACTCAGATGAATGACTGTACTAGGAGAAATAAATATCTGGACACAAATCTTTCCTTACACAGACAGCAGCAAAGTTACAAAAAGCTAATGAAGTACACGTCATCTTAACCAACAGCAGCTATGTCTATAAAGATGTCTCCGTATATTAATATTAAATTTTATGCTGTATTCACAGACATGGGTTTTTTTGGTACCTGCAAGTAAGGTTAGGGTCAGCATTCCTTGATAGAAGCAGTTCCACAGTCTTCAAGATGTTTTCCTCTGAAGCATGCGCAGTACATGCTGCCATCAGCACAGTGTACTTATCTGTTTTGAAACTTACAGTTAGAGAATTACATATGTAAATACCATGCTAATCCAGAAGTTCCTTTAAAAGCCTTTACGTTTGCAAGAGTTGTTAATCGCGTTCTGATACTCTAAGACATTTAGAAAAGGGTAAGAAACTTGTTTTCCTTCCAGTTAAAGTCACTAGAATTATCAGGTAAGATAAAGGCAACTGAAGATACGCAGAAAGATCAGAGTGAATCGCAGTAGTAAAGCATCTGCTCCTACTGAAGTTTAGGATACTTCTTAGGCACCCAAAAAAACCCAGTAGGAGTTTAACTATAGATGCTTGTTTCTCAAATCTTGTTCCACACCAGTATATTCACTCCCTGTTCCTCCCCACCTCTCCCCAAAATACAGTCAAGGGAAGAAACAGTTTACAGGAATTTAACTGCAATGGATAAAAAAAAGTGCATGAAATGTATTATAAACACATAGCAACATCAATTTTAGGGAGAACAGAGGCCCATACAAAGGACAGTTGAAGTAACAAGACTTTATTATAGGGCTTAAGGAGAAGGAAGTAAGTTTACTAAACTAGACTACTATGGCACAGTAGTGGCAAGAGGAGGATTAAAAGTATGGTTTTAGATGTGGATTTAAAGACCATCTACACAGTCCATAAAGATTCATCAGGAGGAACCAGTGTATTTATTCCAGCTCTGAAGCCAGCTGGGTGTTACATGCCACCTTTGCTCACAAATCAGAATTGTACACCACTGCTGTTTGCCCACAGAACAGGGGAGATGTCCTTTCCCATGGTTCTCCTACAGAGATGTGGGAAGCATCACAACTCAAGGACCTTAGCAAGTTAGTTGGCCCTCGAGTCTATTAGAAGACTGCCATTTGAATAATTGCCCGTTTTGCTTATTGCACAAACTTGTTCACAAGTTCAAACATGCCTTGAACAAGTATGATTTTAGTTGTACCTACTTCAGACCATACCATGAAGTGTTACAACATATCTTCTAACTTTCTTGCAGAAATTTTAAGACCTTGTATGTATTAACACCTTTATTCTTCAACTGAGGTCAGATTTTATTATATTTAAACACGAGAAGTTTGTTATGTACTTTACCCCCATCTGCTCTACTTTCTTTATTTCTCACCACTTCTTGTCCCGCACCCCTCCAACCAAAGACTTCAGTTTTGCATTTAAATTTATCTGTTTTTTTAATATACCATCTTTTAATTTTCAACTACCTCATGTAGAAGTTCTAAAACACATCAATCAGTATGTTAAATAAAAAATCAAGTTTCAGAAAGTCACTTAAACTCCTGAACAGTAAGCAATTAACATCTCAGTAAATTACTTGATACACTGACAGATTGTTACTCAAAATGTTTAACCTGGTTATCAATAACAACATGAATGGAAAGATGGCAGGACTTTGAACAAAGGTAGTGATAAGCACCCCTAATCTGGGAATGACATTTAGGAGGAACCTGTAGTTGTATTTGTATTCAGTATTTCAGGTAGTGATAAAGAGTGGGAAATTCATTTCTGTTAGCCTACCTATAGCTTATACATGCGAGCAAGAGAAGGGGAAGGAACACCTTAGAATTCTCAGGTTTCTCTTTTGCAGAGAAAAATTGGTAGGAGACTGCAAAAAAGATCAGTTTATGTTCAGCCTAGCTGAAAAACCCAGAAGAGCCATGAATTTACTCCTCAAAGATGCTACATTCTGATCCCATCACACAGTGAATGCTACATTAGTTCCCTGTTCTTCACGACTACCAAAAAGGGTAAAATTAAGTAACGACTTACAAAGAATGACTGAAACGTGACAAAAGGTGATTAACAGTACAGCTATTATTAGGATTATAAGCATTATAGGGTAATTAGTATAGGATCACTTACGTGATTGCCTGCTGATGTAAAAAAAAGCAGCAGGACTGGTGACATTTAGTACCATTTTTGGATGGCATAGCTTTACTGAACACACATGGCCTGACCTGAATCAATGACTTGCAAGACTGTTCCTGGCTGGACAGTACTCTGCTGCGCATATGCCCTAGCTACTGTTTCCCCACACAGACTAACAGGGAAACAAGCTGAGAAACCTGATCCTAGCAAGGTGCCACTTAGGGCAAACGCAGTTGGTCACACACTGAAAAAATGCCATACACGTTGGTTAACTGGTCAGCTGAAACCGCTGCCCGTAGCAGTTTCTGCCCCATTTAGAGCTCTCTACAGCCATAAACAAGGAACAGGTATGAGTTGTAGGCAGCCACAGCTGTAGGCAGCCACATGGAAGTTTTCTGAAGTTGGCTACAAAGACAATAATTTGAAGGCACGATTGCTTTTGGTGCAGACAATCTACTCTAATCTCATACTCTGATCAGTTGCTAAGTTAAAGAAAATTTTCAGAGCCAGATTTGCACCATCTGCATTTCAGTCTACTACTATTATAATTATCAGCAAGTTACTGGAAAATAAGATCACTGCTTTTATGCACTTGACAGTACGGTGTGTCACATCAGTTTCTTCTGTACTGCAATGTGTTTTCTTGAACTTGGATAAATCTTCCAACATAATGAAAAAAGAAGGAAAATAACCACAGTTTAAGTAGGAAAAAGTACTATTAAGCCATAAAAATTGACAGAGGAACTGATATTACTAAGAAGCTACACTGAACTCTTGCAGAAAAAGGTGACCCAGCAACACACTGAAGAACAGTTGTCACTTAACAGAAAAATTGTGCTCTGGTTTTATAGAAGTCCACACTAGTTTCCCACGAACTGGAAAGCTATTCCTGTTGTTCGGGATTCTAGCTGGCTTCTGCATGTACATACTTTGTAACAGGATCAAACAAAGGAAGTTTTAACTCTACAACTTTATCCTAGAATTCTTGAACAAGAAATGAGAGTGAAAGAACAAGAAAACCCATCAACTGAATCCAGCTCAGCTCCAAGAACACAATTTTGACTTTAAAACTACTACTTTTACTTCAAAACTGTGAAAGCTAAACTAGGTCCCAGTTCCATTGTGAACTTTGATTTTTTCCCTATATATGTAAAAAGAGAATAAGGATAGGACAATGTCTGGTACTGAGCATTACTGGCCAGTATTTTTCATTCACATCTTACCTATTTCAAAACATGCATTAGCACCTCTGTCCAGAAGAAGACGCACTACTGCGAAATCAGCCACACTGGCAGCACACATCAGGGGAGTCCATCCAAACTGAAAGCTAGACTCTATGCTTATACCTGTCAAAATTTAAGATACTAAAATCATAAAACTGTACCACAATAAACATGCATTTTATGAACCTTACTCTCAATATGTATCGTTACAAAGGTTATATACACTGTTTGCGTTTAGTCCTAGGGAGAGAAGTCTCATACCATTTTCATTTTTTTAATACACCTTTATCTAGAATACCAGAAAACAACTTTTAGAACTGACACCAAGGAAGCTCAGTTCTCAATCCAAGAAGTTAAGTACCACAGAAAGACTACATTTAACAAAAATGCAAGTAATAAATTTAGCTGCAAAAATAACTTCAGAGAAGTGCACAGAATCTCTGTTTTCTCCACTTATGTGCAATAGCTTTCCCCAATCAAAATGAAAAATTTTGATTCTTGCCAAGCCAAGTGGACTGCTGTGGAAGCAGCTTACTTGCTTGTCAGGCTATTAAGATCATATTGACTAGGGTCTTCCTGCTTCACAGCTCCTTTTATTCTCTGTCTTGCAAGGCAGTTAACTAGCAGATACCTGTTTTGCATTCAGTACTAACAAAATACTATCTCAATAGAAAGAAGAAATAGAAGATTATGCAAGATTCAGTCACAATCACCAGATCTGTTACTCTTTATTAACAGCCATATCTTCCTTTGTGGCTCGAAGTAAGCTTGCCAGACAGCCCTCCCAAATTCACCAAGAACCAAGTACCAGACCGAGATACTCATCTGACAACTTTCAAATAAAAATCTCTATACATTTTTGCAGTAAAAGGAATCATCTTTCCTTCAATCCTTCCTCAAATATTACTTCCTCTATAAGTTTCCATCAGCTGGTTCCATATTAGTCCAACAGTGATTATAGATAATCAAAAATACTTCTTTACAAGAGACAGCTCTGAAAAAAACCAAAACTGTCCTAAGCAATTTGTGACAGTCGAGTTACATGCATACCTGTTCACGCAAAATGTGTATTTACTTTCCCTGCCTTGGTAGTTTGCAAAGACGTGCTCAGTGTAGCAACATAAAGTCATTAAAGCTGAGGGAGTAACAGGTCACTGCTCTGGGGTTGATTCTTCAACTGTTTAAGATCACTGGAGTTGTAGAAGCGCTCAGTAAAGAAGTAACCATTCAATGAAAGCCAGGTGTTAAAGGACTCTGGCACCTCTAACACCTGCAAGCCACAGAATTTATAATCAAATCTTCTTAGTAATGCATACTGCTATCTGCAGCCCTTAATGTCACAGCATGCCAGTTTGTCTGCAGTATACAAAACATGTCATTGAAGCCCACAGCCAAGTTCTACGAAGGGAGCCAACAAGCATCCCTTAGCAGTCATATCTGAACTTCCTTGTAGATGAGTCACTTCAAGAATTTAGAAAGTCTGATATCCAACAGCTCACTGAAGTAACACTATTAGGAAAGGAATACCAGAAAGCTGGCACTCTGTCAGCCTTAAGAAGTCCCTTTTCCTCTTAAGAAGAAAAGCAGTCCATGTAACTAGAGCTCCCATCTAGAGCTTTTTATTTTAATACATATCTGAACAATAGTGATGAAAGATCTACTTGGCAGGCATATAGAGACTTACTAAAACTCTTGAGAAGGTATTTTCCTTGCTGCTTTCTTTACACCTATAGCAGACGGCATCTGCCATGATGCCGGTGCTTTTTCTAAGTTCTAGAAGTAGAATGGTCTTTTTGGCAATGGAATGTCAAAGCTGTGTTACAGCTTGTTTGGCCTGCATGGTCTCCTGCCATCTTTGTAGTGACTGCCTCGATGTACCATGCAGTGTGAAAGTCACAGTGCAAACCAGCTAGAGTCTCATAGGAAGACAAAGGAAGGACACCTGAAACAGTAACAGTCATGTTGCTTCTTGGCTGCATGGTTGTAGGAGTTGTTGACTGAACCAGAAATGTCTCCCGTTGGTTACTACTCAGACTCTCTCTTACATGAGCTGTTTTTGAAGTAAGCAGCGCTAGTTTAGCATTTAAAACGGCCCTTAAGAAGTCCTATAAGGCAACAGTGAAGCCCAGAAAAAAAATTTTAGTGAAAAATCAGGCCAGATCCAACAGCCAGAGAGAGGTGAGGCTGCCGCAGCTCCACACCCCAAGGTCCAACCAGTATTGATGCTGAGCGTGTATTCCCAGCAGGCACACACATACATACACCGCTGACCACACCGATCAACACAGACAGACAGAGCACTCATGTGAACACAGAAAGCACCAATGGTCTCGTCCTGCTCCCCTTTGGGATAGATATATCTCCTCTAGCTGCTGGCATCACAGACACACGGGCCTCTGACCCCGTCCCACTCCTGTGGCTGGCACATCCTTTCACTCACTTGTCTCTACATTCGCTGGCACCCAGGCACCGGGGCCCTATGACAGCCCTGGGAGTCCCCTCCTCTGAGTCCACAATTTGAGTTCCTGCCTGCCCTTGGGCCTCTCTGCTCTTCTGGGCTTCCGGAGGTGAGCCTGTGATGGGCTGATGGCTTCCATGACAGGCCTGGGAGGAGCTGGGCCACAGTGTTATTTGGGGTCCTCCACCTGCCATTGCCCCTCTGTGTTCCTTTCTGGGCGTGAGCAGAGGAGCTTGCCAGTCACATAACCTCACAAATTATGTCTAGGAGGCAAAACAGATACAACATTCTTTCCTACAATCTGAGTAACAGGCAACTATCCTCCTCTTTAACCAGGAACGGGGAGAAATATGTTCTGGTCCCAGACATACTCCACAGCAGAAACTATATGAAGCACGTGAGTAATGGCGAAGCAAAAGAACAGCAAAAGAATGATGTTCTTTCTGTGTTTACTACAGTTTCTCCGGTACCTCTTTTAGATTATTTTGTTGACTGTGGCTAACAGTTACAGTAGAAAGGCTGTTTTTATACAGAAAAAGGTAACCTCAAATTCAAAAAGGTTAACAAGGTAATGCCTGAAGAACTACGATCAACCTCTACATACAGCTTTTAATGCTAAATAATTCCATGTTTGACACAAAAAAAAAAGAGGTCTTGAAAGACTCATTTAGTTTAAGACACGCTCTTAGTATTAGAATACAGTGACACTCAGACCAAATTTATCTGAGGAAAAAAGTTCCAAAATGCTTGATTCTAGAAGACTTCTCTCTACTAGAAGTATTTATTTCTTTTAAGTCTGTCAGCACTTCGTGCTGTGGTTCCACAATACCTTAAAGCTGAGTTAAATCAGAGCTGCCGATGTCTCCCACTGCAGGGCCAGCTATGGTTCCCATCTGACTCAGGGTTCAGAGTCCTAAACTGGCTGAAAAATTATACACATACCCCCCACACTCCCATAGTTTACTACTACTTTAATTCCCTGAACTGGCTCACAAAAGATAAGATGAGCTCCAGCACTCATGCAAAGATAGGAGTGGAACAGACTGCTGAATGTGAACAGGAAAGAGGATTTGCCTGTAGCTATAACTTTGATCAGCCTAAACTGTCATGAGGTCATAACTTTTAATTCCATTTGAGGAAAACAAACATATGAATTACATGGTGTTAAGTATTCTACTCCCAAAGCAGACCAAAATGCCCAAGTCATTTTTAAACCTGCTACTTGCTTGCATTACTTTTTGTGACACGTAGTTCAGAAACTTGTTCTTAGTATGTTGCCATTTTATAGGAGGGGTAAGGGAAGACATTGTGCTTGTCAGTCTCCTAAAGGAGCTCTGTAAAACTGTCTCAGCACCAAAGATTCTTAAAGCAATGGCTAAGCAAGCCAGAAGACAACACGTTCTCACTCCACCTGAAAGAACGGCCCCGACTGTTGCTAGGAAATCCACTTCCAACACAAACCCTGAGTTTGGTTGAGCGCTGGTAGCGAGCCTCCTACAAGCTCTACTGAACATACACTAAAGGCAACTTTGGAGGCAAAGATTTAATCTGACTGAGCACCGATCCCCTGACAGACAATGTTACCTTTCCGCAGAAACACCTCCCTGTTAGAGAGGCATTGTGTTCTACTGCTCTGCAGGACAGTATTGGATGGGTGAAAATTTACTGTTAATCATATTTTCAGGAAATGATAGATTCTTTTGTGATACTGCCTTGTGCATTTCAGGGGACAGGACACAAGACTACAGGAATCTTTGGCCTGACCTTACGCTCTTACAGATACCTATCTTCATCTTATAACAGCACAGAACTGCTCATTATGTAGCAGGCATCAACACAGAAAGTGAACTATTGCTGTTTGACTGAAATACAAGCAATTAAAAATGGATGGCTGTAACAAAACAATTGAGCAATCTGATGCACAGACATCACTAAAAACTCTGCCTATAAATAAGAACATATTTTCTCAAAGCAAGACAGAAGATGTATTTCACTCAGTATTACACCTCTGTGTTTCAGCCTGTGCAATAGTTTTTACCTAATTTAAAAAGCAAACCATTCCCCCACTGTGGTGAGAAACAGTCTTCTAAAAGGTCAAGTAATGTCATTGTTTTAAAACTCAGAAAAACCCACTGCTAACGAGGAAATTACTTTCTTCCAGCCATAAGACAGATTTTCCTCAGAGAACAAGCTCTTGGCTACTATATTCTGCTTGCTTGCCGAAGCAGAACTCCCTGACAATTATCACTAGGCAGGTCAACTCAGCTATGCAGTTTTTGATTGCCCTGGATGCTTCAATAAGTGATCCAATCCTCCTAACACTGAATAACAGAAACACATTACAGACAAATACTGAGTAACAGAACAGGGAGAAAGGCTTTTAGTGTTAAGACAAACTACTTTTTAGTGACAAATGCCATATAAACCCTATTAGACCTTTCGGAATCACAAAATCTTTGTCCAGCTGATGTTGCCAGGACAGCAGTATTACACAGGGCACATACCAGAAACTCACCAGTCCTGTGAGTGAGGAAAAAAAAAGGAATTTCCAAACTGGGGGAGCATTAAAACAAAAAAGCCAGCCTCCCCTTCCTGCCCCCCACCCTGAAACCTTCAACACCAAAGTAAGATCACCCACTGAATATTCACTCTCAATTTAAGCCACCTCAAATTCAGTGTTTGTAATTGATATTTTCAGGTTAAAGATGCATCTGAAAACAAATAAACACCTTATTTCATTTTTCACACAATATAGTTTTCTCAATTTTCAGGGCTCCTGACCAACGAAATAAGTATAAATTAGAAGGCATATGCTGGAATACCACATGCTGAGTCACTGAAAAAGTAATTTCATCATTAAAATAAGAGTTTATATCCTGTACTGGAAACATTCACATATTCCTACATGCACTCGACACATTATTTTGAAACGAGAAACTTTGAAGCCTTAGAATTCTTGCCAAGTTCAATGAAAAATATTCAACTTCATAACTGACTTTCCTCACCGGAGTTTAAGAGTTCTTCAATTAATGACACATCACCATGAAACAGAGCCTTCTTTAACGCGTCATTCTTGTCTGCCTGCAACATTTGATCCAACTGCTAGATAAGCAAAGCAAAGTTAAGTCAAAACCTAGTAACTGTTTCAAGGTAAAAACTACAGCTTGATTTCAGTATAAAAGCACTAGTGATCTCTGTAAGGACAATGAGGAGAAGGGGTGGGTGGAGAGCAAGGTAAGACTTTCCTTCTTCCATCTCTGTAGACCTGCTTAGGGTCTACTGTAAAATGTAAGTTTTAAATTAACTTTTCAGAAAGGTTCCATTCTCTGAAAATGTAAATATCTTCTTTCTCAACAGAACTGCTACCCTCCTACGCTGCTCTCCATTTTTTTTAATGGTATTTGATTTCAATTAAGATTCCTTTTCATCTTTTGGCACTAGGAAAATATTGCAATGCATTTCTGTACTTTTTTTGTACATTTCATAGGTTGCAAAGCACAGCATTAAAAACATATATCTATCAGACATAAAAGTTAAGAGTTTGGGGCAACGTAGCTCAATGACTAGCTGTTTGGCTTAATACAGCATGAGTCTGGATCACTCACAGCATGAATCTTTGCAGCACTGCTGGAAAGGGTTACTGTTCCTCTTTCCTCCTACTCCTGTGGTGGCAGAGGTGTTTGTGTTGCCGCATCATAAACAATTTGGCTGAAAAATGCCCTGACCAAAAGACTAGTTTATGCATCAGACAGTTGCCTGATTCAAGTTCCTTTCAAAAGCATCACAGATTTGTTCTCTATTAAAGCTGCAGCTGAAGATTGCTGCTGGCGTTATCTAGACTATACAAAACTCCTACATACACCAATAAGTGGAGGACTATTCACTAGTTTCTTTGCAGACAGAAGTGGGTATGGAAAGAAGGGAAGTCATATTTCATTATAAGTTTTGAAGTCATAACATGAAGACCCAGAATTATACCATTTTCCCCAGAACATCGTAGTCTATATTTCCAACAACTTTTGTAAAGTTTTTAATAAGTGCTTAGTGTCTAGAAAACCAAAGATGAGAAACAGCCAATGTAATAATTTAGCCCTATTTTTGTTCTACTCAGTCAACAATTTCCAAATAACATGTATCTTTGGATAGGAGCCTCGATTTAAAGATCAAGGCCCCTGAAAAACTGACTATAACCTTTAGCAAGAGTACGGCAAGTATTCAGTTACTTCTATTTTCCAATTCCAGCCATGAGACAAACCAGCGGCTAAAAAGCCTTGCAGAATCTCCCTCTACCTCACACTGCCAGATGCCTCACACCTATTAGCTGCAATAAAATCACTTAAATCTTCACGGTAGCAAGAAACAGTCTCAGGGATTTAAGATCTAAAACAGCTTTATAGGCCTCCGGTTGCTTTCAAATTTATTCTCATGTTGAAATAGGGACTAGGGTCTATTAAGGGGAAGAAAAGTGTTTTAAATAAATATTAAGGTTTTACATAAGAAAACAAACCTCCGAGATTTAGGTTTTATTCACTCCTGGATTAAGGGTACACCACCACTACCCTGCTAGGAAATAATGGCAGAGGAGATGCCAGCCGCAGCCCTTCCCTGAGGCCACCCCCACCCTCCTCAGTGAGACCCACCGAGCCCCACTCCCCTCACCGCGGCTTCAGGCCGACGCCACCTCCCTCACGTTACCCCACCCTGAGACCGCCCGGCCGCAGGCCCCAGCTCGAGGGCGCCGGGAGCGGAGAGGCTTAGCCCCACCTGCAGCTCATGCCGCACGACGCCGATATCCCAGCCGTCCTCGTCGCTGTCCCCCTCCTCCTCGCCCCCCGCCA